>NC_134690.1:338673198-338958198 GCF_050947455.1 Rhinoderma darwinii
CGCGTGCATTATTTTCTATGAGTCTGGACCGCAGAACACGGCCGTAATAAGGCATGCCCGTTCTTTCTGCGGTCCAGGCTCCTGGGTCATGCATGGACCGTGGAAACCACGGTCGTGTGCATGGCCCCATAAAAATTAATGTGGCCTCAATTCTCCCATGGATTTTCGTGGAAATTGCGGCCGCAAAAGCACGTTCGCGTGCATGGGGCCTTAGCAAACCAGGCTTGATTAGTGAGCCAGTTTGAATGTTGTATGGAATATACGTTTAGAAAACGTACAGGAGTTTCGTTGTTTGTTTTTTTTTCCGGTTACAGTTTGCCTGTGAAAAGGATAATTGTCCAAAAAGAAAAAACCTTAAAGAGGCTCTGTCACCATATTTTGCAACCCCTATCTGCTATTGCAGCAGATCGGCGCTGCAATGTAGATTACAGTAACATTTTTATTTTTAAAAAACGAGCATTTTTGGCCAAGTTATGACCATTTTTGTAGTTATGCAAATGAGGCTTGCAAAAGTCCAAGTGGGCGTGTATTATGTGCGTACATCGGGGCGTTTTTAATACTTTTGCTAGCTGGGCGTTCTGATGAGAAGTATCATCCACTTCTCTTCAGAACGCCCAGCTTCTGGCAGTGCAGACACAGCGTGTTCTCGAGAGATCACGCTGTGACGTCACTTACAGGTCCTGCATCGTGTCAGACGAGCGAGGACACATCGGCACCAGAGGCTACAGATGATTCTGCAGCAGCATCGGCGTATGCAGGTAAGTAGCTACATCGACTTGCCTGCTAACGCCGATGCTGCTGCAGAATCAACTGAAGCCTCTGGTGCCGATGTGTCCTCGCTCGTCTGACACGATGCAGGACCTGGGGAAGTGACGTCACAGCGTGATCTGGCAGAAGCTGGGCGTTCTGAAGAGAAGTGGATGATACTTCTCGTCAGAGCGCCCAGCTAGTAAAAGTATTAAAAACGCCCCGATGTACGCACATAATACACGCCCACTTGGACTTTTACTTTTAAACACACCCACTTGGACTTTTGCAAGCCTCATTTGCATAACTACAAAAATGGTCATAACTTGGCCAAAAATGCTCGTTTTTTAAAAATAAAAACGTTACTGTAATCTACATTGCAGCGCCGATCTGCTGCAATAGCAGATAGGGGCTGCAAAATCTGGTGACAGAGCCTCTTTAAGGCCAGGATCACACATGCACTTTTGATACAGTTTTTGAGCAAAACAGTAGCGGACACAAAAGAAAAATGATGCATTAGGGCTTGTCCACATGTATCGGAATTGCTGCAGAAAATTTCTGCAGCATTTCTGTTAAAACTATCAGACATTCCACTGTGGAAAAACCGCACCATTTCCTCAAAAACCGCACCATTTTTTTACTGCATTCAGTCCACTTTCCGCAGCAGGAATTGACATGCTGTGGTACGAAAAATAAGCACAGCGGGTGAATTACTGCGCAAAAATGTTACGCAGCATATGGAGATTTGTTAAGTCTCACTCACTTTGCTGCTACTGTATTCTGCTGCGTATTTTCCGACTGCAATTCCAGCCTGAAAATATGCAGCAATTCCGTTACGTGTGGACATGCCATTATTCTTTTCTTTATACTGTTCATTTTGAATCCACTTCTGATTTTGGTGTAAGAAACTGAGCCAAAACCGACATGTGTGATCCTGGCCTTATTCTGTGGTTATACATGAATGCTCTTGCTGATTATTATTGTTGTTTATACCTTGACTAATACAATGAGCGCTTCCTTCCTGTAAAAGGGTTGTTTCCCAAATCGGTTCATAATCCGCCCCCCTCTTTCCTTCCCAAGCATTATTTGTAGGTGAGACAACTTTGGTACAATCTTAATTGTGTGGAATGCAGAGTTTGTATTTAGGCGTTCGCACGTTTCCCCCTTGTGGATTAATCAGCAGAGCCTGGGCATTCTTCCTGACATTAATAGTGTCCAAAAAGAACATGAGCGAGCGAGCGAGCGATAACAGATTTTTGCATTCCAGCTACAGCCAAAGGCATAAAATGAATCAATTAATAGCCACACTTTAGTCAAGAATTGGATTTGAAGGAAAAACAAAGTAATGTATCATTGAAATGTAAAGACTGATTATGGGACCAGAAGAAAAGGGTCTGTTCCTCAGAGGACTGTGTGATGTGGGTGCCAGTATGTGCTCTTCAGTAGAAGGGGGTGAATTGCTGTAGTAGTTGGGGTACTTGTACCAACAAGTACCCCAACTACTGCAGCAATTCACCTCCTTCTACTGAAGAGCACATACTGGCACCCACATCACACAGTACTGCAGATTCAGGCAGCAAGGTAATAATTGTGTGTTCCTGTTAATATGTACTGTATGACTGTGCTCATTTAGTGACCGTACTGGGGTACCCGAACAGTGTTTCTTTCTTTGCATTATTATTATTATTATTTTTTATTTTTTATTAGACTATGGCACAGGAACAGTCCATGTTATTACTAATGCTAAAGTTTCAGTTTAATGTAGTGGTCACTGTCCGCCTACAGTATAATATTCTCTCTCACCGTAAGGCTGAATTCCCACGGTTTTACTGTATGTAAAAAAAAAAAATATTGAGGGATTGATGTCTAAAAATAAAATTAAGGGTTTTTTTTTTGCGCTGTAATTTCCACCTTTATTAATATAAGAAAATGGTTCCATATGGCTACAGCAGTTTATAGTTTCTAATGTGTAATAGTAAAGCCTTGTGCACATTGTAGAGCTGTATGCAGGAGGCTGTGTGGCGGTACACCGGCCCTGTGGCTACATACTATGGCACTCTGTGTCGCTGTATGGTGCTTTGTATTCGAGATATTTTCCACTAGAAGCTATGCTTGTAGAGGAGTATAGCCCCGTAATATGACATTGAATGGGCTGATTTGTTTTTTTCTGTCAGATTAGAGCCATCCAGAGGAACAGTAAGGCCTCATACACTTCTATGGGTGCAGTATAACCGCTCCGTACAGCAATATCATTATGATAATAGGCATTCTTATTTGCAGCCAGAGACTGAAAATCCTTATATACTGAGAGGTGAATGCAATTGTATCCAGTCTAGACAATCCTCTTGTGCTGCTCACAGAAAAGTACCTAGTCTAGATACAATTATATTCACTTCTCAGTGTTCGGTCTGTATGGGTCTTTTTTTGCATGTGGATGTAAATAATGTTATTCACTCCCAGCAAATTGAGATCTTTAACCCCTTCACGCATTATCGCGTACATTCACGTGATAAGTGTCATAGGGAAGTATGGAGGGCACTCATGGACTGAAAGCCCTCCATACCCTATGGGTGTCTGCTGTGTTTTACAGCTGACAGCCCAGACTAACGGCCCGGAACAGTGATCGCGTGCTGTTCCTGGCCATTTAACCCCTCAAATGCTGCGGTCAATCGTGACCGCAGCATCTGAAGCGTTGAAAAGAGGGGGCGGCAGCCTCCGGCAGCTCATCGGCGCCACCACACCGTGATCAGGGGGTGCCGGTGGTTGACATGGCAACCCGGGCGCCTAATGAAGGCTCCCAGGTCTGCCTTTTGTCTGCCTCTGTTAAAGAGGCTCTGTCACCACATTATAAGTGCCCTATCTTCTATATAATGTGATCGGCGCTGTAATATAGATTACAGCAGTGTTTTTTATTTAGAAAAACGATCATTTTTGACAGTTATGACCTATTTTTAGCTTTATGCTAATGACTTTCTTAATGCCCAACTGGGCGTGTTTTACTTTTTGACCAAGTGGGCGTTGTGGAGAGAAGTGTATGACGCGGACCAATCCGTGTCATACACTTCTCTCCATTCATTTACACAGCACATAGTGATCTTACTAGATCACTATGTGCAGACACACACACACACACACACACACACATTAACGCTACTCAAGTGTCCTGACAGTGAATGGACATCACTACCTGCCAGGACGTGATGTCTATTCAGAATCCTGACATTCGGTAACGTTTGTGGTTGATTTACAGCACAGCAAGCGTAATCTCGCTGTAAATGACAGTTTGCAGCGTAATCTCGCAAGACTACGCTTGCTGTGCAGTAAATCGACCACAAACGTTACCGAAGTGTCAGGATTCTGAATAGACATCACGTCCTGGCTGGAGGTAATGTATAGTCACTGTCAGCACAATTGAGTAACGTTAATGTGTGTGTATGTGGCTGCACATAGTGATCTAGTAAGATCACTATCTGCTGTGTAAATGAATGGAGAGAAGTGTATGACGCTGATTGGTCAGCGTCATACACTTCTCTCCACAACGCCCACTTGGTCAAAAGTAAAAACACGCCCAGTTGGGCATTAAGAAAGTCATTAGCATAAAGCTAAAATAGGTCATAACTCTGTCAAAAATGATAGTTTTTTAAAATAAAAAAACACTGCTGTGATCTACATTACAGCGCCGATCTCATTATGTAGAAGATAGGCCACTTATAATGTGGTGACAGAGCCTCTTTAAGCCAGGTCTCTAGCACGGCTTACCAGAAGCCTGTGAAAATGACTATATACTGCATATAATGATCGCTGGTTCAAGTTCCCTAGGGGGACTAATAAATGGTTTTAAAAAAAAAGTTTAATAAAGTTATTCGTAGTGGAAAATTAAAAAAATATAAAAAGTTAAATAAAAAAAATAAATTTCCCATTTTTCCTCTAAGGTAATGTAAAAAAAATAAACAAAATTTGGTATCGTTGCGTCCGTAAAAGTCTGAACTATTACAATATACTAATTTAACTCGCATCCTGAACGCAGTACAAAACACCCAAAAAACTGCGATTTTGGCATTTTTTTTAACTTTAGCTTTCAAAACAGATGTAATAAAAAGTGATAAAAAATTATACCAATGAAAACTACCGTAAAAAAATAAGCTCTCACACCCCTCAATCCACGGAAAAATAAAAAAATTTATGGTTCTCAGAATGTGGTGAAACAAAACGATTTTATTTAATTTTTTTAACAAAAAGGTCTTATGTTTTTTTCTATATTATTACTTTAAAAAAAAAAATCAATTTGGTATTACCGTAATCGTATGAAGCCGCAGAGTAAACTGAAGTTGTCGTTTTTACCGCACGGTGAAATCCATAAAAACAAAAAAAAACGTTTCCCAGTACATTATATAGTACTTTAAATGGTGCCATTAGAAATTACAACTCCTTCCGCAAACAATAAGCTCTCACACCACTCTATTGATGGAAAAATAAAAAAGTTATGGCTCTTGGTTTTTGATGGATCAATGTGCCCGTTTTAGCGGCCGTGTGATTTCCGAGCGCCGAGCATGGTACTGTCCAGTGTGCTGAAAGAGCATGGTTGTTCGGTGCTAGTCACTGTACAGGGTGCTGAAAAAGTTAATGGGCTGCACTGATTGGCGGTAACTCTTTCAGCACCCTGGACAGTGACTAGTGCTGAAAAACCATTCTCTTTCAGCACCCTGGACAGTACCATGCTCGGCGCTCGGAAAATACAATTTTAATTAAATAAAAAATAAAAAAATAAGTTCATACTTACTTTCCTCCTGTCCGGCCTACAGGGATGACGTTTCATCCCACGTGACCGCCTCTGCAGCCAATCACAGGCTGCAGTGGCCTCTGCAGCCAATCACAGGCTGCTGCGTCCTACAGGAAGGTCGGACTGGAGGAAGAAGAGGGACTCATCACCAAGACAACAACCGGGGTACACATGAACTGCTTTTTATTTTAGATAGAGACAAGTAGCTGCCGATTAGTGTAATATATCTGTAATGTACTTCTGCCAGCCCGGCCGTTGCTAGGCAACGGCTCCGTCACACACGGACGGCACACGGATGCCTTCCGTGTGCCTTCAGTTTTTTTGACCGCCCCGTTGACTTGCATGGCCTCACGGTCACGGAATCTCGGACCAAAGTAGGACATGCTCTACTTTGGATCGGAACGGAGCAACGGGACCGTCAAAACTGAAGTGTGCATGGCCCCATTGAAATGAATGGGTCAGGGTGCTAGCAGTCAGAAAAACGGCTAGCACCCTGAAGAAAAAGACTGAAGTGGGCATGAGGCCTAAGACTGCTGCTTGTCTAGAAAAAAAAACAAGAAAATTGCGCCAAATTTATTAAAAGCTGCATGCTTCTTAACCCCTTAAAGACCAGGCCAATTTGAGTTTTTTTTTTTTCATTTTTGTTTTTTCCTCCCCGCTTTACAAATGCCATAACTGTTTTATTTCCCCAAAAATTATTTGTGGGGTGAAATGGGCAAAAAAACAGCGATTTTGCCATTTTTTGGGGGGCTTTGTTTTTACCGCGTACATCAGGCGGTAAAAACGACATATTCACCTTATACTACAGGCTGAAACTATTTAAGACTAAACCAAACTTAGGTTTTGTTTTATGTTTTACCACTTTTAAAAAAATAAAACTATTTGCTAAAAAAAAAAATGTCTTGTCGCCATATTCTGAGAGCCATAACTTTTTTATTTTTCCATCAATTTAGCGATGTGAGGGCTTAAAGTTTGTAGGGCGAGTTGTAGTTTTCACCGATACTATTTTGGGGTACATGGGACTTGATCACTTTTTATACATTTTTGTGGAGAGGTAAGGTGACCAAGAAACCGCCATTTGCATGGTTTATATATATTTTTTTTTACGGCGTTCACCGAGCGGTTTAAACAACGGCATATTGTGATAGTTCGGACTTTTATGGATGTGGCGATACCAGTTATGTTGACTATTTTTTTTTTCATTGCTTCAGGGAAAAAAATGGCCAAAGGGTTTTTTTTTTTGGTTTTTTTACATTTTTTTTTTTATAAAAAAAAGCTTTATTTAAGTTTTTTTTGTTGTTTTTTTTTATTAGTCCCCCTAAGGGACTTGAACCAGCAATTGTTGAATCGCTTGCATGTTATACTGCAATACTAATGTATTAACGCATGTCAAGTACATGTACGTGACCTGTCGTTAAGGGGTTAATCAACTTAGAGCATTTTGGATTCAGATAATGACTTTAAGAGCAGGCTTTGATTTGCGCCATTTTCTGACTAGCTGTTTCTTTAAATCTGTCAAAGGCCACTTTCATACGGCAGTTTTTTTCTTCCAAAACACAGAAGAGGCACAAATCTTTTCCTTATACTTTTTCTCTTTGTAGGTTCTACTCCTAGCTTTGGCTTACAAATACTGACCAAAATACTGCAGTGAAAGACCCTGTTCACACAGTTTTTTGCCGGCAGAAAATTCTGCCTGGAAGAATCCGCTCCGTTTTTTGTTTTTTTTACGTGGTTTTGCACCACAAGCGTGTTTTTTTTACCTCTTCAACAGACAAAGGAACAAACCATGAACGTTTTTTGCCATAAGACGCGTCTCATCGGCCATTGATTTCTATGGGGTTTTTGAGGCGGAAAACGCCTCAAGATAGGGCATGTCGCCTCTTTTTCCCGCGAGCTTTTTTTTTTTTTTACGTTCGCGGGTGGAAAAAAACCTTTACCTCCCATTGAAATCAATGGGAGGCATTTTTTTTTTTTTTTTGCCGCAGTTTCTGCAGCAAAAACCACGTAAAAAACCTCTGTGAACAGGGCCAAAAAGTGACGTACAAGTTGCAGGCCACACCCACTACCAGTAAACCATGCCCACTTTTCTCGGCACGTTTCAAAACTGGCAAATGCTAAGAAAACTCAAAATATTTTGCACAACAAGAGAGGAGTAGGCGCTACTGTAAGAGGATTTTGAATTTTGCCAGCAGATTTCTAGAGCAAGGGTTCCATATCCATTAGTTTGGTGGTGCTCAGCAGTCAAAGAAGCCGTAATCGCATTAGCAAGAATGGATGAAAAAGCGGCACTCGCCCACGATGGAAAAACTTATTTTAATGTGGCAAAGCAAGGGAGGACAAAGCAGACCGCCAACCAGGTTACAGCCTGTTTTGCGCTATGTATTACTTCTACGGAACCATCTTTTAGACTTGGTTCACACCAAAATATAGCGGGAACTGACTAATAAATGTGGCCCATAGTGTCATTGTGGTTGATTGTTTCGTTTTCTTACAATTCCTATAGCATGCACCTGTACTCTTCCAAAGAGTGACGTAAAATCCCCCTTAGAGCTGGGTTACACGTGATATCCATATACAATAGAAATGTCAGTGATATCCAGGTCCACAATCGTTTATCAAGGCATCCCATCCCCGTGTGAACCCCACAAGACCATTGCATACAATATTTATTGAGAATGTATTTCTTGTAGTACAAATTGTTAGAAGCTTTATTTGCTGTGGAAGATTTTTGCCTTGACATCAACTCTTTGTAAAATCAAAATTGGAAACTATATATGAGAACACATGAATCATTCCTGCAAGGCAGTTCTTCTTGGTCCTTGTAGGGAGAATTCTATACAGAAGCTCCGGATCAAGGCTCAATCATTTGGTTGCTCTTTGTGATACAATTATACCCATTATGTTGCATTTTCCCACTTTCTGCAGAACGGAGTGCAGATTTCTATTTATGATCATCTTTGAAAACAACTGTTAACTATTTAACAACTCCATTAGAGATTAATTGCTAGTATTGCAAGCCTGCCTTTTTTTTTTGGTTACTGGTTACTCAAACTTGTTGCTCTCTGTAGAAGGCGGTATGTTTCAGATTAGAAAAAGGATCCGCATTTTTCACGCAGAAACTGTGCCACTCGTGTCCGTGGCTCGTGCCTGGTGTTGCAGTTCTAAGAAAAACTGTTACGCTTAAGGCCTCATGCACACGACCGTAGCCATGTGCACGGCCGTGATTTTCGGGTCGGCCGGCTGCGGACTGTCAGCCGCGAGCCGCCTGCAAATCGGGGGCCATGCACATGGCCGCTGCCATTATTTTCAATGAGCCCGGACCGCAGAACATGGCCGTAATAAGACATGCCCGTTCTTTCTGCGGTGCGGGCTCCCAGGCCATGCACGAACCATAAAAACTACGGTCGTGTGCATGGCCCCATAGAAATGAATGGGGCTGCAATTTTCCCGTGGATTTTCGGGGGAATTGCGGCCGCAAAATCATGTTCGTGTGCATGAGGCCTAAGGCACATTAAAGACCCTGCTTTCCAGCTACCTAAAAGATAGTGTTAAATTGAACTAAAATATAACTTTTAATGACTTAAATAAAACACTTCCAAACAGGACCTATAACACTCATGTTTAAAAGTATCCAATGTTAGCCAGCAGGGTGTAGTGAATCAGAATACGTTGCTGTAATATATTGAGTAAGTGCATAGGTGTATTGGTGCATCAGCCAGCGGCTGTAGTACGCTGTGCTAGCACCAAGTATCTATGGGATTTCCAGTATAACTGCTAGCCTAACATAGAAATTAAAAGCAAAGCAGCCCCCCCCCGACATGCTTCGCTACAAACTTTTGTACCGAAACATGTCTGGGGGGGGGGGGCTGCTTTGTTTTTCATTTCTATGTTAGGCTAGCAGTTATACAGCGTACTAGGCGAGTTCATGCCTGGCCCCGGTGTGTAGTAAATGCACGCACGTCCCTAAATCCTAATCGGCGCATGCGTAGTAGTGCCGATAAGAACGATGAGCATAAACATTATACTGCGTATGTGCCGAGTAGGATGCGGCGCATGCGCAGTACAATCTTTTAAGTCACCGTTCTATACAACTCAATGTGTTCAATGGGTTACAGCAATTGTTAGAGGGATATTATATTATAAAATGCATTCAGACAGTTTTTGCTGTTACCTCTTTTGTTATGATGTATGGCTGTGGTGTTCTACCTAATAGTTCATCAATTTTTTTATTGTTTCTCTTCAGAATAACGTTTTGCCACCTGCCTTTCCAGAGCAAATGGCTCTACGTGGGTACCGAAAGAGGAAATATTCATATTATCAACGTGGAGATGTTCACGCTCTCAGGCTACGTCATCATGTGGAATAAAGCCATTGAACTGTGAGTGTTACGTAGCCAGTGACATTAATGAGAATATTTGTGCCAGTGCTGCATGACAATGCCCTGAGCAGCCCTCTGGAGAAGAGGGCACAAAGCCAAGTTAAAGATGCATAAATTCCTTCTAATTGGTTGCAGAGAATCTGATGCCTCACTAGATTATCAGTTTATATACGTCAGTTCTTGCTCCGAGAGCTAATTACTTTTTGGAGGCCCGAATGTTGGCTGCAGAGAAATCCAAGCAGATAAAATCACTTGGAGCATTTATGTGGCATGACACAGTTTCCGAGCTGAGCTTGTACTCCATGCCCTTATTCTCCTTTTCATTTTTTTTGTAAGCTTTTGACAGCTGCATGATTTTATTAAAACTACTCTTGGGTATAATCCAAGAATTTACATGGTCTCCTCTTTTAGAAAACTAATAATAGATCTGGGTTGTGTGTGCCACGTGATAGAGAAGTTACTGTACAGTAGAAGCTTCATAGTGGAGTCCAGCATGGATTTGTCATTGTGCATTGGTAAATAAATGGGCACCTCTCGTTTTTTATTTTTGAACATTTTTATTACATATTACAGCTTTTAAGCAGCTTGGCAAACAATATCCAGCTGGCACTGATAAGGTAACCGTATCAAACTGGCAAGGTGATTGATATTGGCCACAATGTTATAAATGCCACTGTGGTCATGCAGCATGTCTGAAAAGTAGGTGAGAGGAACTTTACAGTACAGGGGCTGTCTAGGATTATATGCCATAACTTAAGCCATGTTACTGCGAATACATTAATTTACTAATTTAGTGTAAGCAGTGCAGCCGTGGCTCAGCTATTACATGGCCTCCCCCCTACATTGTACATAGCACCGGTCCATACTATGGTCATGTAACCGCTTCCTTTAATAGAAAAGGCAACAGTCACAAATCAGAGAAAAAAAGTTTGTGTTTCTTCTCACCCAGACCCTGGAGTAGGGGCCATTATTTTAGCCAGTCTGAAAGTTAATGGCATTAATGTATGTCGTGACAGATTTATTGAAGACAACATGTTGTAATTTGTCACAATAAATGTGAATAAATGATCTCTGCTTTAACTTAGAAATTGGCTGAAATGACGCCATTTCACACATGGGAACCAATATGTTGTGGTGCCTAATTAATTAAAACGGGGAATATTTATACATCTTATCTTTGGGTTTTCAAAGCCCGATCACTGGTTTATTATTCGTATGCTGCAAGGGGGAGGGCCGTCTTAAAGTTATGTGATGGTTGGAATTGCCACTTAAAGGCTATGTTCACACGGAGTATTTTGCAGAGTTTTTTGACGCGGAAACCGCATGGCAAAACTCTGCAAAAAACGGCCCTAAAATGCCTCCCATTGATTTCAATGGGAGGCGTCGGCGTCTTTTTCCCGCGAGCAGTAAAACTGCCTCGCGGGAAAAAGAAGCGACATGCCCTATCTTCAGGCGTTTACGCCTCTGACCTCCCATTGACTTCAATGGGAGGCAGAGAAAGCGTATTTCGCGGTGTTTTATGCCCGCGGCGCTCAATGGCTGCGGGCGAAAAGCGGCGCGAAAAGCGGCGTGCAGGGAGAGGAATATCTGCCTCAAACTTCCAAACGGAATTTTGAGGCAGATATTACTCCTGCAAAATACTCAGTGTAAACATAGCCAAAGGGGTTATCCGGGAGTTTTTAAATTTTGCAGGAGGGTAGGTGATGGTATTAAATACACAGCACTCCAGCACTGACACCCCATTCGCTACCACTCTGGCAGCAGTCCTGTGCCGTCCAACGATCACTGGCCTCAACGGTTACGTGGCGTTCATGGCAGCATCACCACTGAGGCCATCGATTAGCTGCATTGGCACATGACCGGATCGGCGGAGAACCGGGTGTTCGCACCGGACCAGGGCCATTTTGAAGGTTGAATACCTGTTCGTTTATTATTTATACCCTTCCCTGCCCGCCTGCATAACTTGAAAACTCCCAGATGACCCCTTTAAGGGGATCTCAAAGTGCGTTTGTATCGTATTTTAACCTGACTTTTTTGTTGCAATCTTCATTTGCTTTTTTAAATTGCTGTGAAAAACTGTGCATTTTCCCACTATTCGCAACGGTTTTTGAATCTGTAATCATGTTTTCAGTATGGGACAGTAGTTCTGCAGGGAGGCAGGGACTCCTAGCGTCATAGATAACTATGATGCTAGGAGCCCGGCTCCCTGTACTGTGTTCGGTCCGGGACTTGCGGCCGAAATACGTCCGTCAATTACGGACGTAATGACCTCGTGTGAATCCAGCCTTATAGGTGAAGCACTTTGAAACCATGTTCTACACTAGCATTAGACGCACAGGAATAAATAGTATCACGAAACCACTGCAATTTGTGGTAAAACGCATGCGTTGTTTTTTGCAGTGTTTTTATTTTTTAAAGCAATGAAAATGGCAACAAAACTGCAATAAAAAAAGACCTGTTGGATTCTAGCCGAAGAGTCATTTACAGTAACATGCACCAATCGACGAGTTCAGCTTGTTGATCGCGTCATTTCTCCATTTACATGGAGCAGTTGAACGCAAGTATGGGGACGAACGATCAATAATATGATCATACTTCCTCATACAATTTGCATCTTGTCCGCAGAAGAACCCTAGTTTACATAGGGAGATGCGCTGCTGACAAGTGGCCATTTTTGTGGCAGCATAAAAGATTCAGTCAACCGATGAACGAACGTTCGCTGGTAATCGCTACCCTGTTTAGACAGGGCGGTGATCGGGAATGAGCGTTCATCCAAGCACTCAATCACCAGATCATTGGCCCTTGTAAAAGGGCCTTAAGGCTTAGGGTATGTTCACACACACTAATTACGGACGTAATTCGGGCGTTTTTGTCCCGAATTAAGTCCGAAAAATGCGGCTTGAAAGCGTTGACAAACATCTGCCCATTGAAAGCAATGGGCTGACGTTTGTCTGTTCACACGAGGCGTATATTTACGCGCCCCTGTCAAATGACGGCGCGTAAATAGACGCCCGCGTCAAAGAATTGACCTGTCACTTCTTGGGGCGTAATTGGAGCCGTTATTCATGGACTCCAATGAAAAGCAGCGCCAATTACGTCTGTAATGGACGCGGCGTTCAAGCACCTGCACATGCCGTTACGGCTGAAATTACGGGGATGTTTTCTCCTGAAAATAGCCCCGTAATTTCGGCCGTTACGGACGCTGTCGTGTGAACATACCCTTACCTATAATCAGATGAATGTCTCAATAATTCATTACCAGGACCATCGTATGTAGTTCTCATTTATGTACTCCTATGTTGTGAACAGTTTTTGACGGTAAAATATTGTTCACATTGCTGACTAATAAAAAAAAAATTATGTAAGCATTAAGACCATGTTCACACAGCAGATTTTTCTTGTGGAAAAATTTTACGTGGATTTTCTCAAGAATCCACAGCAGAAATCAAAAACTGACCCTCGGAATTCTACCGCGGATATGCACGCAGCTAATCTGGCTGGTTTCTATGCCAAAATACACATGAAAATTTGCCGTGTGAACATGGCCTTATCTATGTTTTACACGCAGTGGTTATTGTGTCCACCTACTAATTCATGGTGAAATGGTCAGGTGGGAAACAAATTATAACAGCGTAAAATATGCAGTATTTCAATGTTGTATAAACATTGCTGAATACGTCCTTCCATGCCTTAGTCCTGGAATTCATGTTTACAAAGGTGCTGCATGCCAGTTCAAATCCTGTCATTGGTACTTACATTTTTCTATGGCAACATACTACAAACTGACAGCATTCATTCTAATGTAAAAAGGCCTGTTGTCTGCAACTGACATCATCTTATAGATACTCAAATACTATATAATATTTTTCTATCAATTGACTCACCTTTATTTCAGCAGCCAAAAAGCACACACACCCTGCTGTACTGTGAAGTGAGTCTCCAATATGGCCACCCCCAATTAACAGTAGAAAAAAATAAAAATTAATTTTCTTTAACATACTTCTAGTTAATCAAACGAAATTAAAATACGTGAGACATTACTTTTTAGGGTACGAACACACACAGCCTGTTCAGGGCGGATACGCTGCGTCAAGCGATTCTGCGGCAAAAAAATGCAACTCCTGAATAAGAAAAACACTATAGTTACCTAGGAGTCTGTGTTTCCTCCACCTAGCTGGCCTCCTGGGATGAAGTTTCATCCGGTGTGACCGCCGCTGCAGCCAATCACAGGCTGTAGGGGCAGTCACATGGGATGAAACATCATCCCAAGAGGCCGACCTGGATGACGTCAGAGGGCCAGCCTCCTAGGATGACTCTACAACCCATGTGACCGCCGCTACAGCCTGTGATTGGCTGCAGCGGTCTCCTGGGATAAAACATCATCCCAGGAGACCGGCCCGCTTGCAGGCCGGTTAATGCAGCAGTTTTCCACAGCGAACATTCTGAGCGAAAAACTGCACTACAGTTTGGTGCGCCTTTTCGCCCGGAATTCCCTGCAGCGCACTAGGCGGATAAATTGCGTGCTTTTACGCAGCGTATCCGCCCCGTCTGAACATGGCCTAAATCTCCCACCCTCTAATTATAATGTCTGTCTTGCAGCCCATCAGCAGATACACACTATTTTTATAATACATTTTCTCATGGTAATTCTCATTCAGAAATTAATCCTCATACTCCTGTGCATAGCGATAACGAATTCTAAAATTCATGATGTCGCTATAGCGCTGAGAACAAGGACCCTATTCATTATTTTTTTTGGTGTATCTCCCTTCCTTAGCTTTAAATAGAGCTCTTGAGTAATCACATAAGGCCCTGTTCACACAGAGTTTTTTTCAGGTAGAAAACTCTGCCTGTAAAAATCAGCTTAGTTTTTTTTTACGTGTGTTTTGCCACAAATTCTGCTGAATTTTTTACCTCTTTCCTCAACAGGCAAAGGAAAATAGCGCAAGCATTTTTTTGCCGTAAGATGCAACGGTCGTTCGGGGCACTTTTTTCCGTCACCCATTAAAATCAATTGGAGGCAATCTCGGCCATTTTTTGCCGTGGTTTCTGTGTGAACAGTTGTCTAACAGTCCGGGTTCGGGAAACAAATGGCACTAGATCATTACGTGAATCAGAGATGTGGTCAGGAAACAGTCAACATTCGGTACACCGATAAATGGCAATAGTTAGTTACTTGAGGCATAGATATGGTCCGGAAACAGTCCGCGATTGGTACACAGATAAACGGCAGTTGCTAGTAAGTGAGGCAGAGAGGAACTAGACCACCAGCAGGAAGCTCAATAGTGCAAGGGCCAAACTTTTAGGCCTCCCACACACGAGTGTGTTTGTTCCGTGATATACGGAACGTATTTCGGGCGCATTTCCCGGACCGAAGACACTGCAGGCAGCCGGGCTCCTAGCATCATAGTTATCTATGATGCTAGGAATCCCTGCCTCGCTGCGGGATAACTGTCCCGTAGTGTAATCATGTTTTCAGTACGAGACAGTAGTTCTGTAGCGAGGCAGTGACACCTAGCGTCATACATAACTATGATGCTGGGAGCCCGTATCCCTGCAGTGTGTTCGGTCCGGGAATTGTGGCCGACGTACAGACCGTATATCACGGAACAAACATGCTCGTGTTTGGGAGGCCTTCTAGTAAGCCAAAAGGATAAGGCCAATCTAGCAGTCATGGCAAGGAATCCAGAGAGGCAGAAATCAAAGGAGGTTAGACATTATGGGTAAGGCCCCGCGGAGCAGATTTGACAAGGCCGACAGCTGCGCCAGCACTCTTCATATTTATCAAAAATGGGCACACGTTGTTGCAGGTGAATCGGCTCTTCACCTGCAAAATTGTGCGTGCATCTATGAATCCTTTGTGGCCGCACGATTTTGCAGATAAACAATTATGGTCCCCATTAGGGCTCCACTCTTTCTTACACAGTACAGTACACCAAGATGGCTCCCCTCATCCTTAAGACACCAGTCAGGCTCCGCTCTCCATATCTCCCCCCCCCCCCCCCCCGCCTGCTAACTTTGACACCTTAGTGGCAGTCTGCAGACTTCCTTGTTTAGCAATCGTGCAGACTGTTCAGTGCATCATAATGTGTGCTGCACCCATGACCGCCTTCCTCCAGCCTTCCCCTCTCCTTTCCTATGATTCTCTGTGGTTCTGGAAATGCTCCTCCTGCTCATTTTGCCCCAAAAATGAGGCACAATGCTGGCAACTTCTTTCCTCTGGTGTGTCAAGCAAGGCTGCTTCTGCTCTCTCCGGTTCGATGATGTGGTGCCCACCCCCATGCAGATATTTTACAGCACATGTAAGTCCAATTTATGGACTTTTCAAAGGGGTTCCTACTGAGAAATTTGCTCAAAGTGGTCTTTTGTTGAATTAGGGGTGTTCTGCTAATAGAGGTGGAGAAATCGTATAATGATGGGGAAAATCGGTCACAGAACTTATGAGGAGTTTTCGCTGTATAGAACTCTTTTATAGGATTGGTCTAAACACATTAAAACCGCATTTGTCAAGAACATATTTTTGTAAAGCTATATAGACCTTTGAAAAGTTGTTGTTTTTTTTAACAAAAAATGTGTACCAGTGTGTTTGGTCCAAATTTCTACTTACTTTTTATTAAAAATTATTTTTACTTTTTGAGAAACCGCTGCTTTGTTTCCTGTATACAGAGCAGCTGTATCTCGTACTGAGACCTAAAGCCGTCAGGTAAACGTGACAGCGGGTCCTGCGGGTCTCTGACACGCATAATCGAGCTGCTATCGATCACATCTAGGTTATGAATTTCAGATGTGAATTATAAGAGGTGGATACTGCGTGTCAGAGACACGCAGGACACGCTGACACTGAACCTGTCAGTCCCACTCACCTGATGGATTCAGGTCTCCGTGCTAGATACAGCTGCTCTGTATACAGGATACAAAGCAGCTGTATCTTAAAGAGTAAAAATAATTTTTAGTAAAAAGTATTTAGAAAGTTGCACCAAGCACACTGATACAATTTTTTATTTAAAAAACAAAACGGTTTTCAATGGTGTACATAGCCTAAGATTCAGTGTGCAGGGGTTAACTACACCATCCACTGTAGACTGTGATTTTAATCTATCACTTTAATTTTATAAACACATATATGTTTTGTAAAGAACGAACGTCCTCTGAAAACTTCATTTAATGTCATTTGAATTCCATAACTTTACATCAGTGATACTAATTTATGTTTAGTCGGTCTCCGCCAGAAATGAATAGGATTTTAAATTTGTGGTCAGATGTTCAGAACATAATTAGCGGCTCAAAAATCTTTCCGCCAGTACTATTCTTGTTCAGGTCAGTGAAATTACGTATAGTTACAGCTCCATGCATTGGAAGCTTAATTCAACTTTCAAAGCAATGGACATCTGGTCCACTGTACAAATCATTATAAAAGTTTAGAATAAGCGAGTTAATCTGGCAGATCTATAAAGAATAGTACAGTGGAACGTGAAAAGAAGGAATGGTGTTACGGCTGACATTTTACTTGGGTCCTGTTCACACTTTGTGGTTATTCCAGGATTTTTTAAATTCTCATTGACACACATTTCAGCAAAAAGCCACGTGTTTTTCCCATTCACTTTAATCTGGAAATCTAAAAAAAGCCATGTGAAGTATACGGGCAATTACTTTTTCAATACTCTGTGCTACAATTCCGTTTTCCTGTGTAAACAGTCCTGGTAATATTTGCTAGATTTGCTGCATTTAATATGGCCATAGTTGATAATGCAGAAAGAAGTGCAATAAGAATGCATGTAAGATCCAAATGATTAGAAGTGTTCATAAGGATAGATGGCTAGTGTAAAATATTATTTCATACATTTAAATTATTATTATTTTTGTGTGATGATATTGAATTGTATTATGAAATTGCTGTCCCCCCGACTTTTGATCCTAACAATTTAGGACGTCTGCTATCATTAATAATCGTATTAAGAAAAATATATATAACGGTTCTTTTATTTTTTGATTGGTATTATTTGGTTTCCCAGAGCAAGTGTATAGTTGTACACCAGAGAATTGTTTTCATATTATTCATTTATTTTCTTAAAGGTTTGCTACTTTTCATCACCGCTCCATTAGGGCAGATCTGTGGCTACAATATCGCTACCGTGCCTAAGGGAGTCTGGAGTAGTCTGAAATCCACCTCCTGTCTCATCATTGGTTCAGGCTGCTGCTCCCTCCCTCCCCTTTTTGCAGCTTTGCCTCTTCTGATTGGCTGCGGTGTATAAACACAAGTCTATTACATGATCAGCAGGAGGCTAGTGCATGAAATCTGATTTATAGTGCACAAATGCAGAAGGATTATAAAGTACAGTCTACTAAACCACCAGTGGGAAATAGATGAACATCAGGATATTGCCACACGTATACTGAGGGAAATGAATTTTAGTAATGGAAAGCCAGGAGGATCGCTTTAATTAATTTTTTTTATCATACCTCAAAAATATTGTATGGATTAAATTCATTAAAAGGGTTATATAGGCTTTTTAAAATGAAAAAAAGCTTAGGCCATGTTCACACGGCAAGTTCAGGCTGAAATATACAAGACTGATTTTAAGAGAAAACTGCCTCTGGAGTCCAGGCAGTTTTGTAACTGAATTTCAACGTGTTTTTTATTTAGTTTAAGAGTGGTTTTGAAGCATATTTTCAAAGTATCTTTTGAGATGTGTATGGGAATAATCCGCTTTTAGGCTATGTTCACACAGGGCAGATACACTGCGTACAAGCATACAGCGTATCCACCCTGGGCACTGCAGGGAATTCCTGACACAAAAAAACAAACAGTGCGGAAAACTGCACGTAAATAAGTTTTCATACTTTTGTAGCTATGGTGATGCGTCCCTCTGACGTCCTGCAGCCCGGCCTCCTGGGATGAGTTTTCATCCCATGTGACCGCTGCAGCCGGTGATTGGTTGTAGCGGACACATGGGATGAAACGTCATCCCAGGAGGCCTGGACGAAGAAGCACAGAATTCTGGGTAAGTATAATATATTTCATTAAATTCAATGGGGAAAACCCACAACAAAAGAGCAGCGATTACGCAAATAAAATTGACATGCTGTGGATTATAAAAAAAATGCACTGCAGGTCAATTTCTGAGCCGTTTTTCCGCTTATTTACGAATCCGTTGCGGAAAATCCGCAGTGTTTACTCTACGTGTGAACTTACTCTTAACGCCGAAGGACGGATATATCCGTCCTCTGCAGCTGCTAGTTCGCGCAGGAGGACGGATATATCCGTCCTGTGATGGCGCGGGTACTGCCAGTGTACCCACGCGATCAGCGGCAGGAGCACGGCTGTTATACACAGCCTGGCTCCTGCTGCAACTGCCGGAATCGAAGCGCGCTCAGATTCCGGCAGTTTAACCCATTAAATGCCGCTGTCAATAGTGACAGCGGCATCTAATGTGTTTGACAGAGGGAGGGAGCTCCCTCTGTCACCCCATCGGTGCCCCCGCAAACAAATCGCGGGTCGCCGTCGGGTTTCCATCACAGCCGAGGGCCTAACAAAGACCCCCAGGTCTGTCTTCAGCAAATGCCTGTTAGGCGATGCTGGAGGCATGACCTAACAGGTTGCCTGTCAGATTTACACTGACAGGCAATAATGCTTTGGTATACTAAGTATACCAAAGCATTATATATGCGATCAACAGATCGCATAGTGAAGTCTCCTGGTGGGACTTAAAAAAAATAAAAAATAAAAAAAAGTGTCAATCAGTTAAATAAAGTTTGTGAAAAAAATAAAAAAAAATTAGTCAAAATCAAATAAAACAACTTTTTTTTGCCCAAAAAGTGGTTTTATTTAGTAAAAGTGGCAAAACAAATAACACATACACATATATGGTATCCCCGCGATCGTAACAACTTGACGAATAAAATTAACACATTAATTAAACCGCCGGATGAACGGCGTCCAAAAAAAACGCAAAAAACAACGGCAAAATTCTCTTTTCTCCCATTCCCCCCATAAAAAATAAAATGAAAGTTAATCTGTAAGTCCTATGTATCCCAAAATAGTACTAGTGAAAACTACACATTGGCCCGCAAAAATCAAGCCCACATACGGCCACATCAACTGAAAAATAAAAAAATTACGGCTCTTGGAATGCGGCGATGCAAACACAAGTAATTTTTTTCTAAAAGGGGTTTTTATTGTGCAAACGTAGGAAAACATATAAAACCTTTACATATTTGGTATCCCCGTAATCGTGCCGACCCATAGAATAAAGTTAATATGTTATTTACACTGCATAGTAAACTGCGTAAATTTATAACGTGAAAATTTATGCTGGAATAGCTGCTTATTTTCAATTCTCTCCTAAAATAAAGTTAATAAAAGTTAATCAATATATTGTAAGCATCTAAAAATTGTACAATTACAAAATACAACTCGTCCCGCAAAAAACAAGCCCTTATACGGCTATGTCGACGGAATAAAAAAAAAGTTACGACTCTTGGAATGCGACCGTGAAAAAGCAAAAAATAATCCTTAGTCATTAACGTGCAAAATGGCCCAGTCATTAAGGGGTTAAATGACGTTTCAAGAAGTTACATGTCACTTCTGTTTTACAAAGTGTATTTTTCTGTGCGTCGTAAACATTGCTGCGTGAACATGGCTTAATACTCCCCTTCTAATCCTGTGGCCCTCCAGAACCGCAGGTCCAATGTCCCTCACCGGTATTTGTTTACATTGAATGGAGCTTTCTGCACCAGCACATAACTTCTACAGGTAATCACTGGCCGCCACGGTGATCTCAGTAAAGTATCGCACATGACAGACAGTCATTGAATGGAGAGGTCATATGCCAGTACGGAAAGGCACAGCTCCAGGCAATGTAAACAGAGACTAGCGGAAGACCGCAGGCTCTGGAGAAACAGGACATTAGAAGGTGAGGGTCATATTTTTTTCTTCATTAAATGACTCAGTTTGTAGGTGATTGATTCAAATTTTTCTAAAGCCCTAAAAAACCAATAAATTCTGAGATTTATTTTCTTTTAATCTACCTAGTCCTTTGACTAGTTTTAGGGTAAGTGCACACAGGGTGGATACACTGCGTAAAAGTATACAGCGTATCTGTCCTGGAAACCGCAGGGAATTCCGCCAGAAAATTCGCACCAAATTGTCATTCTGCTGCGGAAGTACTGTAGTAAAGAAAAAAGTTTATACTTACCACCTGGGCGTTGTCATAGCGACACATCCCTCTGCTCTGAGTACAGCCCGGCCTCCTTGGATGACGCTGTTGTTCTTTGACCGATGCAACCTTTTGGTTGGCTGCAGCAGTTACAAGGGATGAAACGTCATCCCTTGAAGCCAGGCTGCGCTTAGAACAGAGGATCATGTCGCTATGACAATGGCCGGGGGTAAGTATGAACCTTTTTATTTATTTCTTGCAAAAATGCTTTTTTTTAATGTGAATTGTAAATCGCCTATTTGTTGCAGGTTTTACCTCCCCATTGAATTCAATGGGGGAAACACGCAACAGAAGGGCCGCAGTTCCGCAGCATAAATTGTCATTCGGATTAAAAATCGCATCGCTGGTCAATTTATCAACAATTTCTCATCTGATTTTTTTTTTTTTCCACTGTGTGTGGATGACATTTTTTCATATCTCATCCACACTGCTGCTCTTATAATACGCTGCGGATTTTCAGCAATGAAATCTGTTGGGGAAAATCTGCAGTGTTTACGCCTAGTGTGTCCCTACCCTAAGAGTACGTTTTATTGGAAGAAATTCACTGCTTCACTGTTACCTGTCCTATAACATATAGAGTGATTGTCTTATATGATCACTCTTCATAATTCAACTTTCTTAAACGTCTCTGTACGTATGATCCATTTTAGCATATAACCAAAAAGAATGCGTTGACTGTCATCTACAAAAAAAATTGGCAAATTCTTAGTGTGTAACATAATAATTTAGAAATGAGCCTGTCACTCCAAAGGGAGCCAAGTGCATCACAGACAGTCACTAATTTAATGTAAATTGCTAGGCCAGATGTTTATTGAAATTGGTTCATCCTACAGAATTGTTGCTCTCAATATGTTGGAAGCAAATGTGAATTGTGTATTACACAGTTGAATTCCCCAATTTCAGTACAAATTTTATTTTATTTTTTTAAATCGCTAAAGGGTAAACCTTTTGGAACCAGTTTTAAAAAGACCTATAGGTCTCCATGGTAATAGTCTGATCCCAGTATCATATGTTACTCCCTTTTATCTGCCCCCTCTTCTTGCTAACCTTAGAGGGGCAGATGGTAGTAACATATGACTACAGGTTCAGACTACACTGGGTTAGTTTGTAGTCTGTAACTGTCAGGTCTGTAATATTCCCACAACACTTCTTAAATACAGTTATTAAACAAACTAACCTTGGGACAACGTCTAGAGAACTACTGACATCTTATCATTGTACAAACACCAGGTCAATACTTGGGATAAGCACTGTTCCCCTGAAGATACCGGCCGGGCTTCAGGCCCCCATGAGAACAGGTCTACACACACGAGCACCTTGTCATACACTTCTACCTCGGGTAGTTGTATGTTCTGCAGTCGCTGGGACGGGTAATCTGGCCGGGCTGCACTTTTCACAGGTACCTTTGCTGTTTTACCTATGTCATGCCGTGTGCAGATCATGCCGGCTGCTACAAACCTAGTGGTGACATTATTGTATCCAGGGACGAGCCAATTTACTGACACCTGGCTGCACATACTCTTGTTGTCAGGTCTGTCTTCTCTCGCTCTCTCAATTGGCTTACCCGATGATCCGATGATCCAATGAAGTTCATACTACCATTGGGCCCATAATTGTGGGCGATGCCAAAAGCGTACCTAGAGTCAGTGTAAATGTCGGCCGTCTTACCTTCTGCCAGGTTACAAGCCTCAGCAAGCACCTCCAGCTCCGCTCCTTGAGATGAACAAGAAGGTGAGAGTGGTTTCTGGGTAATTTACCTTGTGCCTCGTATCCTGTCTTGTACATACTGTATATGATGAAGTATTTCTACATTACAAATTTACATTAAAACCCATGTCACATATAGATAGAACATTTCAAAGGGATGGCGTCTTCATTCTCTAAAATAAAACCAAATGTTATACACTTCTCCACACTCATCTGATAATCCAGAACACTTTGAGAATTTCACTTTTATCAGGGTCTGTAAATACTTGATTAATACAAAAACAAATAAAAAAAATTCCTAAAAACGTTACATCAAATTAACAATGTTCAGATAATTTTCACCTCCTTCCTATATTGCTTGCGAACAGCGGTTTATAATTTTCACCTCCTTCCTTACTAAATCTGTGAAGACTCATCTGTGAGTGACGTCACCTCGCCTCCTGTGTAAATTTGCTGGAGGGGGATGGTCTTTCACACACTACCTCATATTGGGTGGAGCACAGCTTACCCAGTGCCATATTCACCGTTCTGGAAAGATCTGGAACCATCTACACAGAAAAACCTCAACATTTAGGTTACTCTCATACACATTTAATCTGGATTACTCATTGGGGTCTCATACACATTTTGTAGATCTCCTGAAACCAAATTCATTAACTCAAAACAAACCAAAATTGTACCTGATCAGTTCCTTCACCATTCCCCCCTTTGTGGACTCTGCGAAAGTAATGTAGCAGAGTCCAAAACTACATCTCAACATAACAAAGTCGGGCACTCTATCTGGGGGGCACTAGTTTAACCCCCTGTAATGTACAACAGCCTGAAACAAAAATGACTTTTCCCTGATGAAAATACATTTGATCTTTACAATGACATAACTCATGTGTGAAATCAAAAACAAAACAATTGTAGTTAGTTATTCAATAAAACAGAAAATATTATATCTGATAACATTAATTACTGCAAACCAACAAACTGTATATAAAAATAGGGAACGGTGGGGGGCACATACATTTTCGAAACCCCGTGTCTCACAGTATCTATAGTTTAATACATCTGAATTAACATCAAAACATTCCAACATTAAAGCTTATCACATCATAACACATAAATATGCATCATAACTGTTATCTTTTTACAAACCGATCCAGCGGTCTGTAATATTTTTCTCACTTGGTGTAGTTACAGACAGCGCGTGCGCAAAGATAAGAAACATTCCATTGAAAAGTGGAACTGAGTTAAACCCCATACACAAAACACTAAGAATTTCTGTTTTTTTAGACATTACTTCTGTTAACAATAAGAGCATAGCCCCCAGCCCCCATAGCACACAGCCCCCTACTCTTCAAATTCTACAGGAGGGGGTCACACACTCATTCCCCACAACTTCTATTCTCACAATCTTAACACTTTCAATGCCGGCAAAACAACGTACGTATCTGCAATCATTAATCACACCATTGTATAGGAATTATCTACGTTCAAAACATCAAACACATAATCTGTAACAGTCCAACCTGTCGGCCACCATCCGTATATAATGATGACGTGTTGTTTCATCAGTGCACAGCGTCCTGCACACCGGAATGGAATCTAAAATAGAAGAAAACACTGCAGCATGTGTTACCAATGACAAAATTAACAAGGCGATTATTTCATACTGATTTAGTTGGGCCGGGCGTGGCCACATCAGGGCGGGGGGGGGGGGGGCAGCCTCGAAACACATTGCGCAGCTGTGAGGGGGGGGGGGTTTCCCGCCCACAATGAGGACACACTCAACATGAGGTATGGACGCCATTACCGGGCGTCGGCTGGTCCTGTGTTTTCTAATACATATAACATACAATACCTTTCTTATTCCTAACTTCCATTCGCTTCACCAAATCATATGAATAGGATCAACCATCCATTCTAACAGTCTATATTATACACGCAATTTATATAACAATTTTCGGTCTACAACTCTTGGTCTGGCCGGAAATATTACAATTTCGCAGTCTGCAATGTATTTATTACATCTCGCTAGGATATAACAATCTCTAGTCTGCAATGTATTTATTACATCTCGCTAGGATATAACAATTTCCCGGTCTGCAACGCACAGGTCTTGCCGGAAAATTACTCACGACTTATCGTGCCCCTGTATAAAACAGGTTATATTTTCTATCTAGTCCCTAATTACCCAGAGGATGGTTAGTCGGGCGCGACTTAGGTCTCACAGGTTTGCGACCTCGCAGCGGAAAATATCGCCTCTGTCGCCTGAGATAATCCAGGAAATCAACAAAAGGGTTCTACAGATCGCCACACGACTGTCCACTAACACAGATAAGTCGAAGATTTATAAAATCAACTGACTTACCGTGCTTAGTGGAGGTGATCAAGCTCTTTCAGTGGGCAACCTTGGGTCCTCTGTTTCACCCTGTGATTGTCGGTTGTCCGGATTCCGATATCTCCTCGAGTGAGGTCCCTGTTCGGGCGCCAAAAATGTCAGGTCCGTATTTCAGGGTAGCTTCCTTCTCCCTGTTATTTCACACCGAATAACCACCTCTGTAAATTGAGAGCTGAAGGCATGCCTGGAAAGAAGTAAACCAGCCACAGAGATGTTGGTACACAGCTTTCCTCAGATCAGACAGGAAGTCAACTAACTTTATTCAGAACAAAGACACACAGAAAAAGACACATGCCCCTTCCCTAGAGATGTGGGACGTGCTTAAGCCCCACCGGCTTCTCAGCTGCAAGTTCTTCTGTACACTCCTCTTGCATTCCAGGGGGCGGTGTCTTCCATAGGTGTGTCCGACATGAACAAAGAACTTGTTATATATCAGTATATTACACAAAGAACTGAAATGTATATACATATGTGTGAGGATAATATTTTTGCAAACAATATACATGGTAATGATCCCTGACATAACCATGGAGAAACCTAGGTCTGAACAGAAGCTGTATATACAAAAAGTAGGGCATGTTTATTTCTTTGTCTTAATACATTGCTGCCTTTGCTGGGCATTTCATTACGTTCTCTGGAGCGTAACATCTAACTACTTTAGTTGTTCTTATTGATTAATGTGTTGCAAACAGCTTTGTGTGTTTGGCTCCTGTGTTTACTTTTGACAAGTTATATTCAGTTATTGAATAGCATTTAAAGCGTACCTACCCTTTTGATGTCACTTTAAATATAAGCTGTCATATGTGTGTACATGAGGAATAATATTATTTCTGGCCATTATATTACTTGTATATGCAATTTTTTAGCAGTTTTCCCATTTCCAGGCCCTATCTCTAATTCTCAGTTTGCTCCATGCTAGTGGGTGAAGCCTAACTGCTATCATGTCTGCCATACATTGCATACAGAGAAGAGGAAAATCCTGCTCTCCTATCTCTATCTATCACATATATAAAAGCTGCAGCAGCATGTAGGAGATTAAACAGGAGTAATGAACCGTGTATCTCAGAATCCAACACTGGTGTGAGATAACAGTTACTAGGATACTGCTGCAGCGTCTGTGTCTCGCTCTCTTTTTCACACTCCTTTTAGCTGTCTCTCTCCATAGACTTCTATTGGCAGCTTTAACCTGATCCCTCAGTGAGCTGATAGTCCATTTTGTCTTGAGGAAAAGGAAAAAGCAGTAAATTCAGACCGTGTGAACAGTTAGGCTTTATGCACACGACCGTAGCCGTGCGCATTATTTTCTATGAGCCTGGATCACAAAACACGGCCGTAATAAGACATGTCAGTTCTTTTTGCGGTCCAGGTTCCTGTGGTCGTGTGCATAGGCCCATTGAAATGAATGGGGCCCGCAATTCACCCGTGGATTTTTGTGAGAATTGCGGCCGTAAAAGCACGTTCGTATGCATGGGGCCTTAGGGTGGGGGGTCGAGGAAAGGCATCCAGGTGGAAAAAGAGGCATTTTTCTCTAACAAGCTATATTGGATATTATCTTCTGTTCGATTCTACTATTGGTTTATGCTAAATTTGTCAAAGTCAGTGACCATTTAAAATATAATCTCTAAAAGCACATTAAATTTATGTGGTCTACTCACCAATCACACTGTCCATATATAAAACCATCCAGTGAAGACCAACAAAAATACCAGCTGGCTCTGTGGGGAAGGGCACAGTCATGAAGGAATTGGAAAAGAGCCACCCCTAAATTGTTGCCACAAAGTTGGAAGCTTGCAATTGTCTTAATTCTACAGCATGTAAAGGCATTTAACGCTACCCGTCACTGGAAATAAGGGTCCTAGCCCAAATCTTTAAAAATAGCCCCGGGTCATTATCCCACACATTAATCAATACTAACAACTAAAGTAGTTAGTACGTTTTCCAAAATGGCTTTACAGTATAAGTGACAGACTGCTGAAATCGGTGTTTCTATCACTGCTTTATTCTGCACTTAGTGAGGGCAGCATAACGGAGTTGATTTATTCCCTTCAAAGGGGTTATCCCACTAAAAGCATTCTTTACCTATCCACAGGATAAGTGATAAATGTATGGTCCCACCGCCCACTAGAACAGGGATCCCAAGTCCCTGCACCTCCTCACTACGGGACTGCATGAAAGAATTTCAATAGAGCGGTGGTCACATATGCACTCTGCTACTTCATTCAATGTCTATGGGGCCAACGGAAACTGCCTAGTACAGTGCTTGACTGTTTGTCAACACCATAGACATTGAATGGAGCGTTAGTTCTCATGCGTGACCACCGTTCCATTCAAACTCCTCTTTCTGGTTGTGCACGACCCCCGTTCTAGTCATCGATGGTAGGGCCAGCAGTGGGGCTTACAGCTATCATACATTTATTACCTCTTCTATGGATAGGTGATAAATGTGGGTAAATAAGACAATTTCCAGTAAGGGGTTAAAGGAAAAACAACTGTCCCCTTATTCACCTATCAGGAATCCGATATATATATATAGATATATATATGCGTGTGTGTATGTATGTGTGTGTGTGTGTGTGTGTGTGTGTGTGTGTGTGTGTAGATATATATATATATATATATATATATGTATATACACACACTACCGTTCAAAAGTTTGGGGTCACCCAGACAATTTTGTGTTTTCCATGAAAACTCACACTTATATTTATCAAATGACTTGCAAAATGACTAGAAAATATAGTCAAGACATTCACAAGGTTAGAAATAATGATTTTTATTTGAAATAATAATTTTCTCCTTCAAACTTTGCTTTCGTCAAAGAATGCTACATTTGCAGCAATTACAGCATTGCAGACCTTTGGAATTCTAGCTGTTAATTTGCTGAAGTAATCGGGAGAAATTTCACCCCATGCTTCCAGAAGGCCCTCCCACAAGTTGGATTGGCTTGATTGGCTTGATGCGTACCATACGGTCAAGCTGCTCCCACAACAGCTCTATGGGGTTGAGATCTGGTGACTGCGATGGCCACTCCATTACAGATAGAATACCAGCTGCCTGCTTCTTCCCTAAATAGTTCTTGCATAATTTGGAGGTGTGCTTTGGGTCATTGTCCTGTTGTAGGATGAAATTGGCTCCAAACAAGCGCTGTCCACAGGGTATGGCATGGCATTGCAAAATGGAGTGATAGTCTTCCTTATTTAAAATCCCTTTTACCTTGTACAAATCTCCCACTTTACCAGCACCAAAGAAACCCCAGACCATCACATTACCTCCTCCATGCTTGACAGATGGCGTCAGGCACTCTTCCAGCATCTTTTCAGTTGTTCTGCGTCTCACAAATGTTCTTCTGTGTGATCCAAACACCTCAAACTTCGATTCGTCTGTCCATAACACTTTTTTCCAATCTTCCTCTGTCCAATGTCTGTGTGCTTTTGCCCATATTAATATTTTCCTTTTATTAGCCAGTCTCAGATATGGCTTTTTCTTTGCCACTCTGCCCTGAAGGCCAGCATCCCGGAGTCGCCTCTTCACTGTAGACGTTGACACTGGCGTTTTGCGGGTACTATTTAATGAAGCTGCCAGTTGAGGACCTGTGAGGCATCTATTTCTCAAACTAGAGACTCTAATGTACTTGTCTTGTTGCTCAGTTGTGCAGCGGGGCCTCCCACTTCTCTTTCTACTCTGGTTAGAGCCTGTGTGTGCTATCCTCTGAAGGGAGTAGTACACACCGTTGTAGGAAATCTTCAGTTTCTTGGCAATTTCTCGCATGGAATAGCCTTCATTTCTAAGAACAAGAATAGACTGTCGAGTTTCACATGAAAGCTCTCTTTTTCTAGCCATTTGGAGAGTTTAATCGAACCCACAAATGTAATGCTCCAGATTCTCAACTAGCTCAAAGGAAGGTCAGTTTTATAGCTCCTCTAAACGGCAAAACTGTTTACAGCGGTGCTAACATAATTGCACAAGGGTTTTCTAATCATCCATTAGCCCTCTAACACAGTTGGCAAACACAATGTACCATTAGAACACTGGAGTGATGGTTGCTGGAAATGGGCCTCTATACACCTATGTAGATATTGCATTAAAAACCAGACGTTTGCAACTAGAATAGTCATTTAGCACATTAACAATGTATAGAGTGTATTTCTGATTAATTTAATGTTTTCTTCATTGAAAAAAACCGTGCTTTTCTTTCAAAAATAAGGAAATTTCTAAGTGACCCTAAACTTTTGAACGGTAGTGTGTGTATGTGTGTGTGTGTGTGTGTGTGTATATGTATGTGTATATATATATATATATATATATATATATATATATATATATATATATATATAGTAAATCCTTTCAAAATACGAGACAGCACACCTTGATAGTGCAAGATGCTTGAGAAAGGCCCCATGGAGTAGGGCTGAAACGTCGCATGTGGTGAATAAACCCACTTTTTTCACTATCAAGGTGTGCTGTCTCGTATTTTGAAAGGATTTACTTGGTATTTGGGACATTGGTCATATGTCCAAACGAGACCTTGCACCCTGGCTGTACGTATTTTGATGAACGGTGCTGCTTGTTTATCCTTTGTTTTAAAAAAAAATAAAAAATAAAAAAAATATATATATATATATATATATATATATATATATATATACATACACGTAATATATATTATATATAGACATATTTGAAATTTTGTTAATACTAAAAAATAATAATTAGAGATGTTATATCTATAACATCATATAGATATATACGTACATGTAATATATACGTATACACACATATACTTATATAAATCTCTTCATATATTTTACACGTCTGTAAATTCTAAATACATTGATTCATTGTTAGGCTGTGTTCACACAGAGTTTTTTGAAGGAGGAAAATTCCTCCTGCAAAGACTGCTTCAGACGTTTTTTTGCACAGTGGTTTGACAAAAACTCGTCAAAACACTTGTGGAGGTGTTTTTTTTTACCCTTCTGACTGATTGAAATGGGGTTTTGGAGGCAGAAACCGCCCCATATAGGTCATGTCACTTCTTTTTACCGCGATGCGTTTTTTTTGCTCACAGTAAAAAAGCTCGTCCAACTCCCATTGAAATCAATGGGAGACATTTTCGGGCGGTTTTTGACGAGTTTTGCGGAGCGGTTTCCACGCCGAAAAATTCGTGTGCCTTAGGGTTGTTCATACATTTATTGATCAATGGATTAGTGGACTTTTTCTTTGTTACTTTTATTAAAACTGTTACAAAAAAACTTAAAAAAATGGCACGCAAGTTATATACCACTGAAGAGGCATTTGCTCTCTTGGATTCTGATAGTGAATGGGGTCACTTTTGGGGGGTTTCCTCTGTTTTGGTCCCTCCAGGGCGTTGCAAATGGGACATGGCACCGAAAACCATTATAGCAAAATTTGAGCTCCAAAACCAAAATGGCACTCCTTCCCTTCTGAGGGCTGTAATGTGTTCAAATATAAGTTTATGACCACATATGGGGTATTGCCGTAATCAGGATAAATTTATTTACAAATGTTGGGGTGCTTTTTCTCCTTTATTTCTTGCAAAAATTTAAAATGTCTATGTTTCTTCAGAAGAAATGTAGATTTTCATTTTCACTGACTAACACCAATAAATTCAGCAGAAAAAAACTGTGGGGTTAAAATGCTCACTATACAACTAGATAAATTCCTTGAGGGGTGTAGTTTCCAAAATGGGGTCACTTTTTGGGGGTTTCCACTGTTTAGGTACCACAAGACCTCTTCAAACCAGACATGGAGCCTAAAATATATTGTAATAAAAAGGAGGCTTCAAAATCCTCTAGGTGCTCCTTTGCTTCTGAGGCCGGTGTTTCAGTCCATTACCGCGCTAGGGCCACATGTGGGATATTTCTAAAAACTGCAGAATCTGGGCAATAAATATTGAGTTGCATTACTCTGGTAAAACCTTCTGTGTTACAGCAATTTTTCTATTACAAATGAATTTCTGCCCAAAAAAATTACATTTGTAAATTACACCTCTATTTTGCCTTAATTCCTGTGAAACGCCTAAAGGGTTAAGAAACTTTCTGAATGCGGTTTTGAATACTTTGAGGGGTGACGTTTTTAAAATGAGGTGAATTTATGGGGAGTTTCTAATATATAAGGCCCTCAAAGCCACTTCAGAAATGAACTGGTCCATGAAAAAATAGGTTTTGGAAATTTCTTGAAAATATGAGAAATTGTTGCTAAAGATCTAAGCCTTGTAACGTCCTAGAAAAATAAAAGGACGTTCAAAAAACGATGCAAACATAAAGTAGACATATGGGGGATGTTAACTAGTAACTATTGTGTGTGGTATTAATATCTGTTTTGCAAGCAGATACATTCAAATTTAGAAAAATGTGCAAGTTTTTGCAAATTTTCTCTAAATTTCGGTGTTTTTCACAAATAAATACTGAATTTATCGATCAAATTTTTTCACAGACGAATATGTCACGAGAAAACAATCTCCGAATCGCTTGGATAGGTAAAAGCATTCCCAAGCTATTGCCACATAAACTAACACATGTGAGATTTGAAAAAATCGCCTGCGTCCACAAGGCCAAAACAGGCTGTGTCCTGAAGGGGTTAAGGACATAGCCTGTTTTTGCCTAATGGACCAGGCCATGTTTTTTTTCAAATCTGATGTGTCACTTTGTGATAACTTTGGAATGATTTTATTATTTCAAGCGATTCTGAGATTTTTTTCGCGACTCGTTGTACTTTCGAGTTTGTGGTAAAATTTGGTCGATTACGTTCAGTGTTTATTTTTAAAAAATACCAGAATTTAGAGAATTTGCAAAAATTAGCATACCCCCCTGCTCTGCTATAGTGTCTGTGTTCTAAGGATGCAGATACTATTGAATGTGGAGTCGCTACCGCTGTAGCAGCTACAGCAGCTGCTAGCAGCACCGCCGGCGTGGAAGCACGGATGCCCTCATTCCTGGTGTCGCCGATAGTAGCCGCTATGACTGCTCCAGCGGTAGCGACGCCACTGAGAGGAGAAGTGCCCAGGCGGGAAGGCAGCTGCTGAGTCGCTGGGCCCGGGTGCTTCTGAAACACGATCAGGAAGTGGAGCCAACGCAGCGTCCCCTTCCACCTGTTGCAGTGATGCACCCTGTGCAATGGCACAGGTCGCACACCCCTAAGGCCAGATTCACAGGAGTGTGTTTGGACCGTGATATATGGTCCTTACGTCCACCGCATTTCGAACACACTGCAGGGACCCGGGCTCCTAGCATCATAGTTATCTATGACGCTAGGTGTCCCTGCCTCTCCGCGGAACTACTGTCCCGTATTGTAAACATGATTACAGTACGGGACAGTTTTCCCACAGCGAAGCCCGGCTCCCTGCTGTGTGTTCGATCCAGGAAATGCGGCCAACATACGGACCGTATATCACGGACCTATCACGGACCGAACACACTCGTGTGTGAGGCTCCCAAGGCCAGCCCTGGCCCCATTGTGCTAATGTACTGAAACACAGTCCTCAGAGCAAAGAAGCACCTAGAGGATTTTGGGGCCTCCATTTTATTAGAATATATTTTAGGCACCCTGTCGGGTTTAACCCCTTCCCGCTCCTTGACGTACTATTACGTCATGGCAGCTGTATCGTTCGCGCTCCATGCCGTAATAGTACGTCTCGGGAGTAACGGCCGTTTCGGCCGTCCTCCCGACACATACAGGAGCTGTGACGCTGCTGTCTTGTTCAGCAGCTGTCACAGCTCCTACAGCGGGGACCGATCGCTGTGTCCCCGCTGATTAACCCCTTAAAAGCCGCGTTCTATAGAGATCGCGGCTTTTTAGGGGTTAAGCTGCCATCGCCGGCCTGCTACGCGATAGCGGCCGGCGATGGTGACTATGGCAACCGGACACCAAACAATGGCGTCCGGCTATGCCATAGACGGAAGCCTAGTGGGTCCTGACAACGTCAGGACCCACTATGCTTGCTGTCAGTGAGTAGCTGACAGTTCTAATACACTGCACTACGCATGTAGTGCAGTGTATTAGAATAGCGATCAGGGCCTCCTGCCCTCATGTCCCCTAGTGGGACAAAGTAATAAAGTAAAAAAAAAGTTAAAAAAAGATGTGTAAAAATAAGAAAATAAAAGTTTTAAAAGTAATAAAAGTAAAAGTCCCACTTTTTCCCTTATCAGGCCTTTATTATTAATAAAAATATATAAACAAACAAATAAACTATACATAATTGGTATCGCCGCGTCCGTAACGGCCTGAACTACAAAATTATTTTGTTATTTATCCCGCACGGTGAACGCCGTAAAAAAAAATATTAATAAACCGTACCACAATCACAATTGTTTGGTCACTTCACCTCCCAAAAAATGGAATAAAAAGAGATCAAAAAGTCGCATGTACCTAAAAATGGTCCTGATTGAAACTACAGTTCGTTACGCAAAAAATAAGTCCTCGCACGGCTTTATTGATTGAAAAATAAAAACGTTATGGCTCTTAGAATAAGGTAACACAAAAAGTGAATGATTGTTTACAAAACGTATTTTATTGTGCAAACGCCATAAGACATAAAAAAAAACTATAAACATCTGGTATCGCCGTGATCGTATCGCCCCGCAGAATAAAGTTAATATATCATTTATAGCGCACGGTGAACGCTGTAAAAAAAAAAGTATACAAAAACAATAGTAGAATTGCTGTTTATTAGTCACCACGCCACCTAAAAATGGAATAAAAACTGATCAAAAAGCCGCATGCACCCCATGAAAACTACAATGGATTCCTCAAGGGGTCTAGTTTCCAAATTGGGGTCACTTTTGGGGGGTTTCCAATGTTTTGGCACCACAAGACCTCTTCAAACCGGACATGGTGCCTAATAAAAAAGAGGGCTCAAAATCCGCTAGGTGCTCCTTTGCTTCGGAGGCCGGTGCTTCAGTCCATTACCGCCCGAGGGCCACATGTGGGATATTTCTCTAAACTGCAGAATCTGGGCAATAAGTATTGAGTTGCGTTTCTCTGATAAATCCTTTTGTGTTATAAAAAAAATGGTATAAAAAGAGTAAATGTCACCTCTACTTTGCTCTAAATTTCTGTGAAACACCTAAAGGGTTCATAAACTTTCTAAATGCTGTTGTGAATACTTTGAGGGGTCTAGTTTCTAAAATGGGGTGTTTGATAGGGGTTTCTAATATATGGGCCCCTCAAAGCAACTTCAGAAATGAACTGGAACCTAAAAAAATAAATAAATGAGGCAATACTTCGCTTCTTACATTATACTGATAATGAGCCGTGCCCACTCCGAGATGACCCCAGTTTTGACCGTTTGTATAAACGGAGACCCCTATTAGACCGTTCCAGTGCCCGGTTTTCCCAAGCATACACCCCCGAGAAGTGTTTTTCTATTGATGAGTCCCTGGTACATTTTAAAGGGAGGGTTCAATTCCGCCAGTACCTGCCAGGTAAGAGGGCAAGGTATGGCGTGAAGATGTATAAGCTGTGCGAGAGTGCATCAGGGTATACCTACAGATTTAGGATATATGAAGGAAAGGCCACCCCCAAACCAGACTGCATCCTGGACTACAATAGGTACATGGGAGGGATGGACTTGTCAAATCAAGTCCTGAAGCCCTACAGCGCCATGCGGTGAGGTATAAGAAGCTGGCCGGGCACATCATACAGATGGCTTTGTACAATGCGTACGTGCTACGTCGATGTGCAGGCCAGAGGGGAACTTTCCTGGAATTTCAAGATCTAATCTTTAGGGACCAGGAAGGGGGGGCGCATCGTACCAGGGCAACACTTTCCAGGAGAAGGTCCCCAAACCGGTGGAAAGGGAAAGAGTCAAAAGAGGTGCAGAGTCTGCTATAAGAGGGGGATAAGGAAGAACACAATATACCAATGTGACACGTGTCCCGAAAAACCAGGGCTCTGTATAAAAGATTGTTTTAAAATGTATCATACATCCCTTGATTTTCAATTTACCCTGATGCACTCCGCACAGCTTACCCCCCTCATCTTTCCCTTCTGAGCCCTGCCGTATGCCCAGGCAGCTGATAACAGCCACATGTAGGGTATTGTCGTACCCAGGAGAACCCACATTACAATTTAATGGGTGTATATCTCCGGTGGCGCATGCTGGGCACACTATATTGGACACTGAAATGGCATATACATATATAAAATTGCAAATCTCACACTGCACCATCTGCTGCGCATTATCTTTTACACAGTACCTGTGGGGTCAAAATGCTCACTACACCTCTAGATGAATGTCTTAAGGGGTGTAGTTTTTAAAATGGGGTCACTTCTCGGGGGTTTCAACTGTACTGGTACCTCAGGGGCTTCTGCACACATGACTTAGCACCAGAAAAGCTCCAGTAGGCCAAATGGTGGTCCTTTCCTTCTGAGCCCTCCCATGGGCCCAAAGGGCAGTTTATCACCACAAATGGGGTATTGCCGCACTAAGGACAAATTGGGCAACAAAATGGGGTATTTTGTTCCCTGTGAAAATAAGAAATTTTGATCAAAAATGACATCTTATTGGAAAAAATATCATTTTTTTCATTTCACAGCCCAATTCAAATAGGTGCTGTGAAAAAACTGTGCGGTCAAAATGATAACAAAAACCATAAATGAATTCCTTGAGGGGTGTAGTTTCCAAAATGGGGTCACTTCTGGTGGGTTTCCATTGCTTTGATACCTCTGGGGCTCTGCAAATGCAACATGGCACCCGAAAACCAATCCAGCAAAATCTGGACTCCAACAAACACATAGCGCTCCTTTCCGTCTGAGCCCTCCCATGGGCCCAAACGGCAGTTTATCACCACAAATGGGGTATTGCCGCACTAAGGACAAATTGGGCAACAAAATGGGGTATGTTGTTCCCTGTGAAAATAAGAAATTTTGATCAAAAATGACATCTTATTGGAAAAAATATAATTTTTTTCATTTCACAGCCCAATTCAAATAGGTGCTGTGAAAAACCTGTGCGGTCAAAATGATAACAAAAACCATAAATGAATTCCTTGAGGGGTGTAGTTTCCAAAATGGGGTCACTTCTGGTGGGTTTCCATTGCTTTGATACCTCTGGGGCTCTGCAAATGCGACATGGCACCCGAAAACCAATCCAGCAAAATCTGGACTCCAACAAACACATAGCGCTCCTTTCCTTCTGAGCCCTCCCATGGGCCCAAACGGCAGTTTATCACCACAAATGGGGTATTGCCGCACTAAGGACAAATTGGGCAACAAAATGGGGTATGTTGTTCCCTGTGAAAATAAGAAAATTTGATCAAAAATGACATTTTATTGGAAAAAATATCATTTTTTTCATTTCACAGCCCAATTCAAATAGGTGCTGTGAAAAAACTGTGCGGTCAAAATGATAACAAAAACCATAAATGAATTCCTTGAGGGGTGTAATTTCCAAAATGGGGTCACTTCTGGTGGGTTTCCATTGTTTTGATACCTCAACGCCTCTTCAAACCTGGCATGCTGCCTAAAATATATTCTAATAAAAAAGAGGCCTCAAAATGCACTAGGTGCTTCTTTGCTTCTAGGGCTTGTGTTTTAGTCCACGAGCGCAGTAGGGCCACATGTGGGACATTTCTAAAAACTGCAGAATCTGGACAATACATATTTAGTAGTGTTTCTCTGGTAAAACCTTCTCTGTTACTAAAAAAAAATTGAATAAAATTGAAATTCAGCAGAAAAAATGAAATTTGCAAATTTAATTTCCACTTTGCTTTAATTCCTGTGAAATGCCTGAAGGGTTAAAAAACTTTCTATATGCTGTTTTGAATACTTTGAGGGGTCTAGTTTTTAAAATGGGGTGTTTTATGGGGGTTTCTAACACATAGTCCCCTCAAATCCACTTCAGAACTGAACTGGCACCTTCAAAAAAAGGCTTTTGAAATTTTCTTAAGAATATGAGAAATTGCTGTTTATGTTCTAAGCCTTGTAACGTCCAAGAAAAATAAAAGAATGTTCAAAAAACGATGCCAATGAAAAGTAGACATATGGGAAATGTGAACTAGTAACTATTTTGGGTGGTATAACCGTCTGTTTTTCAAGCAGATGCATTTAAATTCTGAAAAATGCTATTTTTTGTAAATTTTCTCTAAATTTTGCAATTTTTCACAAATAAAGACTGAATATATCGACCAAATTTTACCACGAACATGAAGCCCAAAGTGTCACGAGAAAACAATCTCAGAATCGCTTGGATAGGTTTAAGCATTCCGACGTTATTACCACATAAAGTGAAATATGTCAGATTTGAAAAATGGGCTCTGAGCCTTAAGGCCCAAACTAGGCTGCGTCCTTAAGGGGTTAAAGAGGTTTTGTGCCAAAAAAGTGGAAACCCCCCTCCCAAAAAATACACCATTTGGCAAGCTACACCCCTCAAGGAATTTATCAAGGGGTATAGTGAGTATTTTAAGCCCACAGGTTTTTGGTGGAATTAGGATGTAAAAATGAAATGAAATTTTTTTTTCCAATAAAATGTAGAAATCTTCAATATTTAGAAGGCATAAAGGAGAAAAAAAACACCCCCAACGTTTGAAAAGCAATTTATGCCAATTATAGCAATACCACACGTGTTAATAAACTGCTGTTTGGACACATGGTATGGTTCAGAAGGGAAGAAGCACCATTTGGCTTTCGGAGCTCAAGTTTTGCTGGAATGGTTTTCGGGTGTCATGTAGCATTTGCAAAGCCCCTGAGGGACCAAAACAGTGGAAACCCCCCCAAAAGTGACTTCATTTGGGAATCTAAAGCCCTCAAGGAATTTATCGATGGGTATAGTGAGCATTTAGACCCCGCAGGTTTTTTGTGGAATTAGGCCGTGAAAATTAATATAAAATTTTTTTCCACTAAAATGTTGAAAGTTTTCATTTCTGCAAGGGTTAAAAGAGAAAAAACACCCCAACATTTGTAAAGCAATTTCTCCCGAGTACGGCAATACCCCACATGTGGTCATAAACTTCTGTTTGGATACAACTGCATGGCTCAGAAAGGCAGGAGCGCTACTCAGCCTGCAGATTTTGCTGAAATGGTTTTTCGGTGCCATGTCATAGTTACATAGTACGGTTGAAAAGAGACACATGTCCATCAAGTTCAACCAAGGGATGGGAAAAGGGAAGGGAATATGTTGCATCTGCAAAACCCCTGCCGGAACAAATCCGTGGAAAAACCCCCCCAAAAGTGACCCCATTTGGGAAACTACACTCCTGAAGGAATTTATCAAGTGGTATAGTGAGCATTTTGACCCCACGGGCTTTTTACTGAATTTAGTGGAATTATGCTGTGAAATTGAAAATTTATTTTTTTCTGATAAAACGTGGAAATGTTCAATTTTTCCAAGGAATAAAGGAGAAAAAGCACCCCAACATTTGTAAAGCAATTTCTCCCGATTACAGCAATACCCCACATGTGGTCATAAACGGCTGTTTGAATACACGGCAGGGCTCAAAGACAGGAGCGCTATTTGGCATGCAGATTTTGCTGGCTTGGTTTTTGGGTGCCATGTTGCATTTGCAAAACCCTGAGGTACCGAGTACAGTGGAAGCCCCCAAGAACTGACCCCATTTTAGAAACTACACCCCACAAGGCATTTATCATTTTCCTGGACGTATGACAGAGCTCCGAAGTGAAGAGCACCATGCGCATTTGAGGTTTATTTGGTGATTTTCACAGCATTGGCCCACAATTGCAGGGTTGTGATCAAATAGTAAAACAAACCCCCAAGTAGTGACCCCTATTTTGGAAAATACACCCCTTAAGGCATTTTAAGGGGTGTAGTGAATATTTTGACCCCCACAGGTGTTTTTTCATTAGAAATTAATGCGCAGCGGATAGTGCAAAGTAAAAATTGCAATTTTCCACTGATATGCCAATTAAGTGCACAATATGTTGTAACCAGTTTGTGCCACCAAAGACAAATACCTCATAAAATGTTAAGCGGGTTCTCCCGGGTATGGCGATGCATATCTGTGGACGTAAACTGCGGTTTGGGCACACTGTAGGGTTCAGAAGGAGAAAGCGCCATTTTGCTTTTGGAGCACAGATTTTGATTGGTAGTAGTTATGTTTGGGGTTTTTCTGGTATTTCAGTTTATAATGTGGGGGCATACGTAATCGGTGCGGAGTACATCAGGGCATACTTAGAGGTTATAATACTGCGGTAAATAATAATTAATAGATATGTGGCCAGTGTCGCACTGATTAATGGTGCCCAATCTTATCCGCTTTTGGAACGATCTGCACATTTTGTGTTGACCTATTCTGAGAGCCAGAACTTCTTTATTTATTTTTTCTCCACTGGAGCTGTGTTAGGGCGTATTTGTTGCGGGACAATCTGTACTTTTCATTGGTACCATTTTGGGGTACATGTGATTTTTTTGATCACTTTTGATTCGATTTTTTGGCAAGCAAGGTGACCAAAAACCAGCAATTCTGATTTTTCTTGCTTTTTTTTTTTACAGTGTTCCCCGTGGGCTATAAATTACATTTTACTTTATTCTGCAGGTCGATACAATTACGGCGATACCAAATGTATATCGTTTTTTGCAGCGTTTGCACAATAAAATCACTTTTTTGTGTCACCATATCCTGAGAGCCATTCGTTTTTTTTATAATTTCGGTCAAAAAAGCTGTGTAACTTGTTTTTCGCAGGACAGGTTGTAGTTTTTATGGGTACTGTTTTGGGGTACGTACGACTTTTTGATCACATTTTATTCCATGTTTTGGAAGGGATGGTGATAAAAAAATAGCGATTCTGGCATTGTATTCATTTGTTTTGCAGAGTTCACCGTGCGGGAAAAATAACATTATAGTTTTATAGTTTGGGTCGTTGCGTATAGGAGATACCAAATATGTGTACTTTTTTTTAATGTTTTCATTTTTTCCTATAATAGACTTATTATAGGAAAAAAGGCCATATTTGTTTTTATTAACTTGAAACTTTTATTTTTACACTTTTATTCAACTTTTTTTTATTAACTTTTTAAACTAGGGGACGCGGAGGCCTGCACCTCTGATCTTTACTCTAATACATTGCACTACTCACGTAGTGCAATGCATTAGAGCTGTCAGTCATTCACTGACAGCAAGCCTATTAGGTCCTGTCTCTGGGTGGGGCCTAATAGGCGATCGTACAAGGCAGACCAGGAGACCATTGTTAGGCCTCCAGTTGCCAGAGTAGTGATCAACATCCTCACAATCACATCGTGTCGATGCCGATCGCTACAAACTATTAGGCTGGGTTCACACGACCTATATTCAGACGTAAACGAGGCGTATTATGCCTCGTTTTACGTCTGAAAATAGGGCTACAATACGTCCCCAAACATCTGCCCATTCATTTGAATGGGTTTGCCGACGTACTGTGCAGACGACCTGTCATTTACGCGTCGTCGTTTGACAGCTGTCAAACGACGCGTAAAATGACTGCCTCGTCAAAGAAGTGCAGGGCACTTCTTTGCAACGTAATTTGAGCCGTTCTTCATTGAAGTCAATGAAGAGCAGCTCAAGATTACAAACGTCAAAGACGCCTCACATATTACGAGGAGAAGCTTTTACGTCTGAAACGACGCAGCTGTTTTCTCCTGAAAACAGTCTGTCTTTTCAGACGTAAAAGCCTCTCATCGTGTGCACATACCCTTAGGGTATTTTCACATGCTTAACCAAAAACGTCTGAAAATACAGACCTGTTTTCAGAGAAAACAGCCTCTGATTTTCAGGCGTTTTTGAAGCTGAAAATGAAGCTTCTTTTAATTTAGAGCTTGCTTTGATGCATTTTTTTCGGTGTTTTTCATAGTGTTCAATGGAAAATCAGCTCCAAAAAACGCCTTAAGAAGTGACATGCTACTTCTTTTTAAGGAGCGTCTTTTTACGCTTCATTTTTTAAAACCGAGGCGTAAAAAGAAGCCCCGTATGAACTAAATGCTGTTTTTCCCATTGATTTGAATGGGCAGATGTTTGTAGGCGTTCAGCTTCCCTTTTTCAGGCGTTTTTCGAGGCGTAAACGCCCCGAAATACGCCTGAAAACACGGCGTGTGAACATACCCTGAAGATGCCGCAATTGCTTTTGATCACGGCATCTAAGGGGTTAATGACAGGGATTGGAGTTCGCTCTGTTCCCTGCCGTTACAGCAGTGTCAGCTGTAACATACAGCTGACACCCGCGGCTGGACCTAGCATGCTTCCATACTTGGCAGACAGGAGGCCACTGGTCTGTTAGGCCACTGGTCTGTTAGGCCACTGGTCTGTTAGGCCACTGGTCTGTTAGGCCACTGGTCTGTTAGGCCTCTGGTCTGTTAGGCCTCTGGTCTGTTAGGCCTCTGGTCTGTTAGGCCTCTGGTCTGTTAGGCCTCTGGTCTGTTAGGCCTCTGGTCTGTTAGGCCTCTGGTCTGTTAGGCCTCCGGTCTGCCAGAGCAGTCTTCGGATTCCCCGTGATTGCATTGCTGGATTCCGAACGGCTAGGAAACACTGCAGCACTCGCTTTTGAGTTCAGGGGTTAATCGGCCAGATCGGAGGCTAGATCCGGTCCTGGCCATGCAGCAGGGTGTCAACTGTAATATACACCTGACACCCGCTAGCGATGGTATTGGCTCAGCTTCTGAGACCGCATCAGCAACACAACGTACCAGTACGTTGTGTTACGTTAGCTCCTTAACTACTACAGCGTACTAGTAAGTTGGATGTCGTCAGAGGATCTGTCACTGGTTTATTAATTCCCTATCTCCTAACTAATCTAATAGGGGCTTTGCTGCTAATGACTACAATGTGATCTGTTTTAAAAAAAAATATATTATTTGCAAAGTTATGAGCATTTTTCTAAATATGCTAATTTGGCTATAATAGCCAAATAGGAGGTGACTTTCTTTTCACGCTGGGCGGTGCAATGTTTTCTGTATGACGCTGTCCAATCCACATACAGCTTCTCCCCTTCCCTGCCCAGCAACACAGCATGATCATATAGTATATAGCTTCCATTCCTGACTGTGTATTCCACAGGCGATATCCCTGGTTTTCACGGCTAGATACTGGTGCCACCAGAACCACAGTTCTAGGTGGTAGACAGCCGGAGATAGGGCTGTTTGAAGTGATCCCCCTTCCCTCCAGCCTCTGTCTCTCACACTGTGTGAAGCAGCTTCATGCTGATAGGACAGCATCAGAGGCTGTGAGGTAGCTCCACCTCAGGAGAATCGCTGCGGTTACCACCTACTTGTCTAATAAAGGCTCATTTACATATTTAGAAAGAAGCTCATAACTTTTAAAATAATAAGTGTTTTGGGACACAATTTTAACTAGCATTATCAGTGTGACCGCGCCTATTAGATTAGCTAGGAGATAGGGCATTACTAAACTAGTGACAGATCCTCTTTAAGTTACCACTACTAATATTCAGTAGTGAATGACCTGTTGCGTGACCAGTTTTTTAGAACTCCCTACCGTTTGATATTAGGGCAGACCAGCATGCAGTTTAGTGACTGATCATAAAATGATACTGTTGTGGTGGTCTAAGTAGTATGCTTCATCTTAGCTGGTAGACCATGGATAAGGTTCTCCTCCTAAGATACGCTGAAACGGAATTGTAGTAATTGCCTGAGTCTGTTTTACCATTGTATGAAATATATGTTGACATGTTGTAATAATGACCGTCTCTATATTGTACATATTGGTCAGATCATCCTGCAATTAATTTTGAAGATGATCATCTGACCTAATTTTCATCTATAGGGTAACACTACTCACTGTTGTATGTTGTATCAATCTGGCAGCTGTTCTCCATGCAGTATGCCAGGGAAAGTGGAAGGCAGTTCACAATCCTGCCTTCTGAACCAGTCTTTAGGACCACATGTCTAGAGAACAGTGCAGACCATTGTAGTCTGATATTTGGTCTAGGAAAGTGCTTATGGTATATTAGAACTGTAAACCGATTTTACCATTCAAATATTTTAAACGATGAAGACCAAAGCTAAACTTCACACTAGCTTTACATTTGAAGATACTGCTTCGTGTCCATATAGAGTGCACCTCTCCTCCAGACAACCGTTAGGAGGTGTCATGCTGTCTTTTAGAAGGCAATAGCCCCTGCCTGAAGTACCTTCTCTCTTCGTTTATATCTGACAGTGGGAGATAAAAACTACCACTGGGGGGCCTGAAAAGTTATGCCTTAAACACATAGCAAACATTTTTTAACCGTATCCAGCAAAATGCCGTACATGTACGCCATAAAATGGCTTTAGGTAAGGCAAACTGATGTGCATGTGCAGTACGGTGCAAAAGTTTTAGGCGGTTGTGGAAAAATACTGCAAAGTACGAATGCTTCCAAAAATAGAAGTGTTAATATTTTTTTTAGATCAATTAACAACATGCAAAGTGAATGAACAGAAAAATTTAAATTATATAAATATTTGGTGTGACCACCCTTTGCCTTCAAAAGAGCATCAATTCTTCTTGTTACACTTGCACACAGCTTTTGAAGGAACTCTACAGGGAGGTTGTTCCAAATATCTTGAAGAACTAACCACAGATCTTCTCTGCATGTGGGCTTCCACAAATCCTTCTGTCTCTATGTAATCCCAGACAGACTTGATGTTGAGATCAGGGCACTGTGGGGGCCATATCATCACTTCCAGGGCTCCTAGTTCTTCTTTACATGGAAGATAGTTCTTAATGACATTGGCTGTATGTTTGGAGGTGTTACCCTGCCCCAGAATAAATTTGAAACCAATCCGATGCCTCTCTGATGGTATTGCATGATGGATAAGTATCTGCCTGTATTTCACAGCAGTGAGGACACCATTAAGCCTGACCAAATCTCCAGCTCCATTTTGCGTCACTGTTGCCTGCAGACACTCGTTATTGTAGCACTGTCCAGCCCTTCGGCGAACAAACTGCCTTCTGCTAAAGCCAAATATTTAACATTTTGACTCATTAGTCCAGAGCACCTACTGCTTTTTTTCTGCATACTAGTTTCTATGTTTTTGTGCGTAGTTGAGTCGCTTGGCATTGTTTCCACGTCGAAAGTATGGCTTTTTTGCAGCAATTCTTTCATAAAGACCACTTATGGCCAGATTTCTCCGAACAGTAGATGGGTGTACATGGGTCCCACTGGTTTCTGCCTGTTCTGAGGTGATGGCACTGCTGGATATCTTCCGATTTTGAAGGGAAGTAAGCGTGATGTGTCTTTGATGTGCTGCACTAAGTTTCCTTGGCCAACCACTGCCTCTACAGTCCTCAACGTTGTCCGTTTCTTTGTGCTTCTTCTAGAAACCCTAGTCTGCTTTGAAATCTTTGCCTGGGAGAGGCCTTGCTCATGCAGTATAACGAACTACCTTGTGTCTTGTCGCTGTCCTCAGTCTTTTTCTAGGGTGGACCTGTTCTACAAAGGTGAGGGTGTGGAAGACCGTTTCATGTCAGAGTTTAGCTGTTCCTCGCCGGCTTTTAAGCTTCCCACACGGTTGTTTCTGTTAGAGTTAATGACTGTTTCAACCTACATATGTTTGGTATAATTAATCATACACCTGACTATATAATCCTACAAAATCCATGACTAAGAGAATTGATGCTGTTTTGAAGGCAAAGCGTGGTCACACCAAATATTGATTTGATTTGGATTTATCTACTGTTCATTCACTTTGTATTTTGTTATTTGATAAAAAAAAATAACTAACCCTTCTAGCTTTGAAAGCATTCTTACTTTACAGCATTTTTCCATGTTATCACCGCGTTAGTTACAACCTGTATAAAGACGTTAACATCTTGTTTAAACCGCAGAGTGAATGATGTAAATACAAAAACCATTAAAAAACAATAGCGGAATTACTTTTTCTTCCAGCCCCCCAAGTAAATAATATAATTAAAAAAATGTATCTTTAAATTGTTTTATTAAATCTTTTTTTTTTTTTACTGGTCTCTCAAAAAACAAACCCACCCACAGCTACATCTATGGAATAATAATTTTAAAATAAAAAGATGGCTCTTGGAATCAACATAAATTTTCTTTTTTCTTTCCATGAAGTGTGCTATAAGGCTACATTTTCACGACAGTAAAAAGAAATAGCCATTAAAAACTGATCAACTGTCAGTTTTTTTATGGCCGTTTTGGTGTGTCTCCAAATTTTCATCCATTTTCAGTCGGTCTGGCCGTTTTCAATGGCAGTTTGTCAACTATTTGCCAGTCATACACCCTCCCTGTGGATAGCGTCATGCACCCTCCCTGTGGATAGCGTCATGCACCCTCCCTGTGGATAGCGTCATGCACCCTCCCTGTGGATAGCGTCATGCACCCTCCCTGTGGATAGCGTCATGCACCCTCCCTGTGGATAGCGTCATGCACCCTCCCTGTGGATAGCGTCATGCACCCTCCCTGTGGATAGCGTCATGCACCCTCCCTGTGGATAGCGTCATGCACCCTCCCTGTGGATAGCGTCATGCACCCTCCCTGTGGATAGCGTCATGCACCCTCCCTGTGGATAGCGTCATGCACCCTCCCTGTGGATAGCGTCATGCACCCTCCCTGTGGATAGCGTCATGCACCCTCCCTGTGGATAGCGTCATGCACCCTCCCTGTGGATAGCGTCATGCACCCTCCCTGTGGATAGCGTCATGCACCCTCCCTGTGGATAGCGTCATGCACCCTCCCTGTGGATAGCGTCATGCACCCTCCCTGTGGATAGCGTCATGCACCCTCCCTGTGGATAGCGCCATGCACCCTCCCTGTGGATAGCGCCATGCACCCTCCCTGTGGATAGCGTCATGCACCCTCCCTGTGGATAGCGTCATGCACCCTCCCTGTGGATAGCGTCACCCAAACCCCACCCTGTGGATAGCGCTACATCCCCCCTGTAGACCGGGCCGGTTTTAGACAAAGTGTGGCCCTGGGCAAGGTTAAAAGTGGGGCCCCAAATGCTGAATTAGGGCCTGTTCATGTCTGCTTCGGGGTTCCATTGATGGCTTCTGTCAGATCTTTCCGCCAGGGGAACCCATAAACGCAAACCAAACTGAAACCATAGCTTCCGTTTGCATTACCATTGATTTCAATGGTAATATTTCCGCTGCAAATGGCTTCCGTTTGTCTCCGTTCCGTAAGATTTCAGGTTTTTTTGGCAGAAACAATAGCGCAGTCAACAGTGCTATTGATTCTGTCCAAAAAACGGAATCATTACGGAACGGAGACAAGCGGGAAACATTACTCCGTTTGGTTTGCGTTCGTGGGTTCCACTGACGGAAAGGTCTGACGGAAGCCATCAATGGAATCCCGACGCAGATGTGAACACACCCTTAGGATTCACACGAGCGTGTGCGTTTTTTGCTAAAGCTCCATAAAAGCACCGTGTGTCATCAGCATATGCTGCGTGATTTTTGCGCAGCCGCCATCATTATGAAACTCTGTTTTTATGTTTGTAAACAGAAAAGCACGTGGTGCTTTTCTGTTTTCATTCATAGTTTTTACTGCTGTTGCCCGAATCACGCACGTCACATGGAAGTGCTTCCGTGTGCTGCACGTGATTTTCACGCACTCATTGACTTCAATGGGTGCGTGATGCGCGAAAAACGCACAAATATAGGACATGTCGTGAGTTTTACGCAGCGGACACAAGCTGCATGAAAATCACGGACTGACTGAACGGCCCCATTGACTAACATAAGTCCGTGCGACGCGCGTGAAAATAACGCGCGTAGCACGGACGTATTATATGTTCGTCTGAATAAGCCCTTACTGTATCAATAATGCAGTCAATTCAGAAGGCAGTGTGCATAGAACTGCATCACTGATTTCTAGTGTCCCAGGAGTGTTGCAAGACCCAAAGCATATGTCCCCCCCTCTCACACAGAAAATTAGCTATACAGTTATTAAATCATACCACTATACCAGATTAAATAATACCCCCATACTGTTACTGAATAATACCATCACACCATAATTACTTACGGTTACTGAATAAAAACCTTTATAAAAAGACCAATATTACCACCAAGTTGTGACCATATAGTGGTAGATGCCAGTTATACACAGGAACTCTGCAGATGATATAAGTGATTAACCCCTTAATGACCGGGCCAGAAAAGACCTTAATGACGAAGCCAGATTTGTTAAATCTGGTATGTCTGACTTTATCAGAGAATAACTCTGCGAAAGTTTTGAATATCCAAGTAATTCTGACATTGTTTTTTCGTCACATGTTGTACTTTATTTTAGTGGTAAAAGTAGACTGATAAGATTTGCGGAAATTAATGAAAAAATTGAAGAAATTTTGTAAAAATTATCATTTTTCCCTATTTTTAACTGCAATATGTCACATATGTACATACATACTGTACAATTTTTTTTATTAAATATATATTTCCATCGCTTTACTCTATTTTGGCAGCACTTTTGAAAAAAAAAATTTTTTTTTGGAGCAATTTAGAAGACTTACAAGTTTAGTAATGATTTTATACATTTTTAAGTACATTTTGTTTTCCTGTACCAAGCCAGGTTTTCAGAGGCTCATAGGTGTCAGAATGGTGGAAACCCCCACAAGTGACACCATTTTGAAAACTACACCCCTTAAGGTATTTATTAAGGGGTGTTGTAAGTATTTTGACCCCACAGTTTTTTTGTAAGAATTCATGCAATGCAGGCGTAAAAAAATATAATTTCACTTTTTTCATAAAAGTATCACTTTGAAGACCGATTTCTTTGTAAAGCGACCATGAGAATGAAGAAATGCACCCCAAAATCTATCACCCTGTTTCTCCTGTTTTAAAAAATGCCCACATTGTGACCCTAATGCGTTGCCTGGACACACGGCAGGGCCCGAAAGGAAGCGAGCAAACGGAGGCATTCAGGTCTCATTTTTGCTTGAAAATGTTTTAGGCCCCACTGTACATTTGGAGAGGTTTTGAACTACCAGAACGATAGAAACTCCCCATAAACGACCCCATTTAGAAAACTAGACCCCTCAAGGTATTTATCTAGGGCTGTAGTGAGTATTTTGACCCCACAGTTTTTTGCTAAATTGAATGCATAGCAGGTGAAATTAAAAAAAACAACACTTTTTATATAAAAGTATCACTTTGAAGACCGATTTCTTTGTAAAGCGACCATGAGAATGAAGAAACACCCCTCAAATCTATCACCCTGTTTTCAAAAATGCCCCCATTGTGACCCTAATGCGTTGCCTGGACACACGGCAGGGCCCGAAAGGGAGGTAGCACCCGAAGACTTTCAGGACACACATTTTGCTTGAAAATGTTTCAGGTCCCATTACACATTTATAGAGGCACTGAGCTGCCAAAAAGATAGAAACTCCCCATAAATGACCCCATTTTGAAAACTAGACCGCTTAAGGTATTCATCTAGGGGTGTACTAAGTATTTTGACCCCACAGTTTTCGCAGGAATTAATGCAAAGCAGGTGGAAAGAAAATTTTATTTCACTTTTTTTCACAAATGTGTCATTTTAAGGTCATATTTCTTGTACAGAGGACATGAGAATAAGGAAATGCACCAGAAAATGTATCACCCTGTTTCTCCTGTGTTCAAAAATATCCCCATTGTGGCCCTAATGTGTTTCCTGGACACACGGCAGGACCCAAAAGGAAGGGAGCACCCGGAGGCTTTCAGGACACACATTTTGCTTTGAAAATGGGAGGATTCTACTTTTCTAGATTGAGAAATAGATGTCCCTAACAGTTTCTACACCCTATGACTATGTCGTGCTAAGAAAGCAGCTGTCCTGAAATCATGTCAGTCCATAGACATTATGTATATCAACCCGCTCTGATATATAGTAAGTTAGAGTGGGAAAATGTATTAAACTGTTGGCGGAAAAAGGCAATATATCCAAAAAAAAGGAGGAAGAATGTATCCAGCTATGTGGAAAACTAGAGCATGTTCACAGGATGAAAGAAAATTTGTAGGGCTGTAATGACTTTATTATTCAAAGTGACTGGTCATACAACGTCTCTTTAGCTCCATCAATCCCTATATAAGGGACAAAAGTGCCAAGTGACGCGGTACACCATAACAAGCCCCTGACCGGCAAGGTAGGGACCGCCATGTGACAAAACAACCAATCACCTGTAGAATATATAAATTGGCAGTGTTCCACACCGTATGTATAGATACAGTAAAGGACCACTACTCCCCAAATTAATGTCGCTATTTCTAGAAGTATTGTGGGGTGTAAGAGGTCCACCAAAAACCCGAACAAAACTGTGTATTGATAAGGACAAAACAGGGACTTATGCATAGACCGGGGTTGGAAGGACAAGCGGAACAATAATATCGTGACTCACTTCGCTGTCCTCGTTTGCTGCAGACCCGACACCGTCACGTGCTCTTACGACGAAATCGGCAGGTCCTGATGGCTGCACTAAGAACCGGACCTGTTACATACAGCCGGTTTTTAGTGCAGACTTGACAGGCTGCCGTTAAACCCACTCTACTACAGCGACGCCAAAAGGCGTCGCTGTAGACTGAGTACCTGCACCGCCTGACGTCAAAAGACGGTGGGCGGTCATTAATGGGTTAAAGCACGTTTATATCTAGTGACTAAGAGGTCATCTTTTTCTAATTAGTCGTTCACTTTCCCTTTTTTTCTCTATCCGGCCCAGCCACGACTCGTCTCTGCAGAATTTGACATCCAGACGCGTTGGTTTCTCGCTTTTCAAGTACCCACCACACCTATACCCCATCCTCTAAACAAACTCGTAATCTACAGTGCCGCAGATAGTAATAATGATTCCTCAGTGCTTGACACAATAAAAGTGCCCCATCAGTAACAGTGACCCCTTTGTGCCCCCACAGCAGTAATGCCCCCTTTGTGCCCCCTGTAGATAGCGCCACAGACCCTCCCCCTTTATATACAGTGCCACACCCCCCCCCTTAGTAGATCGTGCCACACAGCCCCTCTTGTATATAGTGCCACACAGCCCCCCTCCCTTCTATATAGTTCCACTCCCTTGTCTGTATATATAGTGCCACAAAGCCCCCCCCCCTTGTATATAGCGCCACTCCCTTAAGTATATATAGTGCCACTCCCTTGTGTATACATAGTGCCACAGAACCCCCCCTTGTTTATAGTGCCACACAGCCCCCCTTGTATATAGTGCCACACAGCACCCCCTTGTATATAGTGCCACAGAGCACCCCCTTGTATATAGTGCCACAGAGCACCCCCTTGTATATAGTGCCACACAGCACCCCCTTGTATATAGTGCCACAAAGCACCCCCTTGTATATAGTGCCACAGAGCACCCCCTTGTATATAGTGCCACAGAGCACCCCCTTGTATATAGTGCCACAGAGCACCCCCTTGTATATAGTGCCACAGAGCACCCCTTGTATATAGTGCCACAGAGCACCCCCTTGTATATAGTGCCACATAGCACCCCCTTGTATATAGTGCCACACAGCCCCCCTTGTATATAGTGCCACACAGCCCCCCTTGTATATAGTGCCACACAGCCCCCCTTGTATATAGTGCCACACAGCCCCCCTTGTATATAGTGCCATGCAGCACCCCCCTTCTATATAGCGCTACACAGCGCTCCTCCCAATTGTATATAGTGCTACACAGCTCCCCCCTTGTATATAGTGCTGCACAGCGCTCCCCTTGTATATAGTGCTGCACAGCGCCACCCTTGTATATAGTGCTACAATGCAATCCCCCCTTGTATATAGTGCTACAGCGCAATCCCCTCTTGTATATAGTGCTACACCGCAATCCCCCCTTGTATATAGTAAAAAATTGTACTTCCCTTGCCCTGTTCCTGCGATGAATGGAGCAATGCCCATCCTCCGGGGCGGGATGCATGCGCAGACCAGCGTGATGCAGTGACGTCATCACGCTGGCCTGCACAGGGATTCTTCCCAGTGCCTTATAGGCTGCAGGCCTAACGTGGCCTGCAGCCTATAGTATTCATTTGTATCTGCGTTCTGAGGAGGCAGATACAAGTGAATGTGGCTGTCACTAGCACCAGTGCTAGTGACACCACCGGGAATGAGGCGGCCTGTGCCGCATGGCCCATAAATGTTATGGCCCGGGCAATGTGGGCCCCGTAGCCACAGCGGGCTCTGAGGATGGTGGCTCTGGGCAATTGCCCAGTTTGCCCCCCCAACACCGGCCTTCCTGTAGATACCGCCATTGGGGCTCTTTCTGATCTTGCTGATGCCAGGGGCTCCTCCAGGAGCGGAATCATCGGCTAGAAAACACGGCCACTGCAGTGTAGCTTTATTGTGCAAAAGTACTAAAACATAAAAAACTATATATATTTGGTACTGCTAGCAATGTCTAGAATAAAGTTAACATGTTCTTTATGCCGCGTAGTGAACGGCGTAAATTTTAAATACAAGAACAATGGCAGAATTGCTGTTTTTCTTTGTTTTCTACAGCAAAAAAGTTTATAAAAATTAAGTTATATTTACCCCAAAATTGTGCCATTCAAATATAGATTCCGCAATAAATTTGCTCTTATACAGCTACTTCGACAGGAAATAAAAAAAAGTTATGTCTCTTGAATGTGGCATTGCAAAAATGAAAACTAACCCTGTGGATCTCAAGGCCAAAAATTTCTGCAGTTACCCCTGAAACTTCTCCGGTAGCTTTATGGCAGTCTGTAGTTGGCAATTGGGATGCTTACTGTAACACAGACTACATCATACTGACAGAATGACCACATGAATTTTAACAGCGCAGCACCAAGATTGTGCCCGTCCTGCTCTCAATCTAGTATTTACCATACTAAATATCTCTTGCAATGAAAGCAACTTTTTGATAACATAGCATGACATTGAAAAATAGCATTCACTTTCTGGTGCCGTTTTGCAGTTTCAGATGACCCTTTCATGTAACATATAATCCACTGATTCAGTGTGACCTTGGGATTAATAGCCCTGAAATCCTCTACAGTATTGAATCTATGCGTGTAACTAAACAATCAAGCACGCCGCTATTTTCTGTTAATGGTAGATTTTCTAATACAAATTTCCATCTCCTGTCAGTATTATAAATGGTGAAATATATTTAGAATAGTTTATTATGAAACTTAAGTAAAATCTGCTCCTGCAATGCCCTAAAGTCCTTTACTGTTGCTTGGCAAGCTTTTCTTAAACCGAAATAGATGACCAAGTGATATGTATTCAGCAGTGCCTGTCAGGAAAGTAGAATGTGTTGTGACAATGACAAACCGGAAATGGCAGGCTAAACAGATAGGCGAAACATGCTTATTTTTGCTTGAATCAACAGCAACTAATCTAAGACAGAACATCAAGAAAATATTATTATATTGACAAGCTCTGCCTGAAATGCGTCAGCAATCCAAGGTTCTCATTAACTTAAGCTATACTGCAGACATCTTTACTGCTTCACTGTATAAATAGCTCTACTGACAGCAGGCTATTATTTTTGTGAATTTAAATGTGATTACATGATTCATATTTAAGACCTACGCCTACGGGTAGGAACTGGACATATATTTGAATAAAAGTGTGCGTATGTATATAAAAGTATTGGGACACACTACTTAGTCATTGAATTCAGGTATTTCGTTCCGTCCCATTGCCACAGGTGTATAAAATAGCCATGCAGTCTTACAAACATTTGTGAAGGAATGGGTCATTCTACAGAGCTCACTGAATTCCAGCGTGGCACTGTGATAGGATGAACAAGTCAGTTAGTGACCTCTCTTCCCTCTTATGTATTCCATGAATAACTGAGTGGTATTATTGTAAATTGAAAAGCGTTTAGAAACTACAGCAACTCCGCCACAAACTGTCAGATGACCACGTAAAGTTACAGTGCAGGGTCACCGAGTGTGTTAGGCACATAGTGCATAAATGTCGCCAACGCTCTGCAGGGTTTTAAACCTCCCCTGGCATTAACATCGCCACAAAAACTGCACTGGGAGATTCATAGCATTGGTTTCCATGGCAGAGTAGCTGCATGCAAGCCTGATATCACCATGCACAATGCCAAGCGTCGGATGGAATGGTGTAAAGCACGCCGCCACTGGACACATGTTCCGTGGAGTGACGAATCACGCTTCTCTATTTGGCAGTCTGATGAAAGAGTCTTGGTTTGGCGAATGCCAGTAGAACGTAACCTGCTTGACTGCATTGTGCCAACTGTAAAGTTTGGTGGAGGAGGGATAATGATATGGGGTTGTTTTTTAGGAGTTGACCTAGGCACCTTAGTACGAGTGAATGGAAATCTTAATGTTTCAGCATATCGAGACATTTTGGACAATTCTAACCTAGCGAACAGAGCCAAACGGAAAGCATCTGAAACAAAAGAATTACCGTTGAAATCAATCGTTATTTTAACGGAAGCGATGCTTCCCGTTTGGACTCTCGTTCATCTCTTCTTCCGACGGAAAAGTGCTAAACTGAGTTTAACGGTAGTGTGAACTTAGCCTTACAGTGAAATATTTAAATACAGAAGGTGTAATTACAAACTCCTGCAATTTAATTAGTTTTGTACTTTTGTCAACCTTTGTTTGCAGTTAATCTGCATTGTATAGGTCAGTTCACACGTTGCGTAAATACTGCGGATTTTCTGCAATGGAATTCATAAATGCTTATTTAATTCAATGGGGAGGTAAAACCCGCAACAAATAGCAGTTGTTGCGTTTTTTTGCGGCGGGTTCGCAGTGATTTCGATGCAAAAAAGTAAACTCAGAAAAAACAAAAAACTTCTACTTACCCGGGAGTCTGTGTTTCTGCCTCAAGGCCGGCCTCCTGGGATGACGTTTCAGTCACAGGCTGTAGCGCTGGTCACATGGAATGAAACATCATCCCAAGAGGCCGGCCTAGATGACGTCAGGTGGTCTGCCTCCTGGGATAACGCTTCATCCCATGTGACCGCCGCTGCAGCTAATCATAGGCTGCATTGGTCTCCTGGGATGAAACGTCACCCCAGGAGGCCGGCCTGCTAAGTGTTGCAGTTTTTCGCAGCGGATGTTCCGGACAAAAAACTGCAGCACAGTTTGGTGCAGTTTTTCGGCTGGAATTCCCTGCAGCGCACAGGGTGGATACGCTTTGTGCTTTTACGCAGCGTATCCAACCTTTGTGAACTATCTGTGACCTAAGTTTACTATTACCACAATCACACTGTGATTTATTATTGCTTTGTGGTCATGTATAGTACCTTTTTGTTTTATGACATCTTGTCTCGTGTGATCTTTAATAGTCCTTGTTTCCATAACCGCAAGTGGTTTTCCCAGTGCTCCAATATCTACCTTTTCTCGTGTATTGGAACAGGAAGAGAAATGTTGCTTCTAACATTCTACCTCCCTTGTGTTGTAAAAAGGTGGGACTGCCTTTAGTGGGTCTACATAAGGTCTCATGCACACGACCGTAATTTTCATCCGTAATTACGGATGAAATTGTGAAGCCATTCATTTCAATTGGCCACGGGCACCTTTCCGTATATTTACGGATGTGTGTCTGGGCAATAGAAATGATTCACAAATGCTAGAACATGTCCTATTCTTGTCTGCAATTACGGCACAAGCTCGACTGAGTTTGGGTTCTACATGTCTCTGACAACAGGATCCAGCGGTTATCGGTCACATCTGTAATGAACTTATATGTGATTGATAACAGCTGGATCCTGTGTGTCAGAGACACGCAGGATCCGCTCTCGGCCGAGCCTTCCATTCAGCTGAACTGACTGAATCGGCCGAGACAGAACAATACATCTATGTATACAGGATACATAGAAACTGTATCCTAAAAAGTCAACAAAAAAATAATTGATTTGGAAAGTTACTTAAAAATACTAAATACATTCATTTAATATAAAAATAAAAGCTGCTTGCAATGGTGTACATAGCCTTTAAATCATTCCGTTTGAAGACCAAAGAAATTGAACCTCTCTACTCAAGTGTCCAGAACGTCACAAATCGATGTATTTGTTCCAGCCGATGCCAGAGTCAAGCAGTTAGAGCACTAGGGGAGGGGGCGGCCGGGGGCACGGGCGGGGGCACCCTGTGGCAGGAAGTATGTGAAAGGTTTCCGGTGAAAGATACTTAAAGAGGAACCACTACTCCCCGTGATACCTCGTGAAGTAATAGGAGAACAAGTGCTATAAGAGAGGATTTGCCCTGCACCTGTTTTCTTCTATTTTTTTGCCAATTTGTCGCATTTAAATGTTTTGGATCATCAAAGTAATTTTAATAAAAGATAAAGACAACACGAGTGAACACATAATGACGCTTTTAAATGATCATTCCATTTATTGATGATAAAGATTTTTTTCAAAATCTATATTACTCATGTGAAAAATTAATTCCTCTAACCGGTTCCCGACTACCAGCTGTATGTAAACGTCTGGCGGTCGGGGTCCTTAAAACCTGCGCCCTAGCAGATATACGGCAAAGGTTTTAGCTGGCTGCACGAGCGATCAAGTGCCAGGCAGTCAGTGACTGCCGGGGACCCTGAGGAGAAGATAGAAGCACTTGGCTTTTGGAGTGCAGATTTTGCTGGATTGGTTTATGGGTGCCATGTCACATTTGCAAAGCCCCTGTGGGACCAAAACATTAAAAACCCCTTTAGAAGTGACCCCATTTTTTAAACTAAACCCCTCAAGGCATTTATCAAGGGGTGTAGTGAGCATTTTGACCCCACGGGTGTTTTCCAGAAATGAAAGTGCTGCAGATGGTACAAACTGAAATTTGCAATTCCACAGATATGCTATTTCAGAACCAAATATGTGGTGCCCAGCTTGGGTCAAAAATTGTTAAGAGAGTTCTACTGTGCATGGCGATGCCATATATGTGGACGTAAACTGCTGTTTAGGCACACTGCCAGGCTCGGAAGGACCACCATTTGTATTTTGGAGTGCAGATTTCCAACAGATGTGTTTGGGCCTTCCCATTCCTGATACCCAAATATTAGGATCTTGATACTCTCCTCTTGAAACAGAAGAAATATTCCCCTCTGGGCTGCACATCTGCATATTTCATTCCTGACTTATGGGAACTACAGTTTTTTTTTTTTTCTTTTTTTATATAGACTTACTGGTATGAGGTCTGTTTTTTGCGGGACAAGCTGCTGATTTTATTAGTACCACTCTGGGTACAAGCGACTTTTTGATCCCTTTTTATTCCATTTTTAAACAAAACAGAAATTCCTGCATAGGTTTTTTTGTGGGTTTTTTTTGGTGTTTTTTTTTTTTTGGGGTATAAATTACATGTTAACTTTATTATGCAGGTCTATACGATTTATGGTAAAACCAAATTTTTATATAGTGTGTGTGTGTGTGTGTGTGTGTGTATATATATATCAAATTATATTTACTTTTTTTTACTATTATAAGGGTATGTTCACACGCAGTGACCAAAAACGTCTGAAAATACGGAGCTGTTTTCAGGCAAAAACAGCTCCTGATTTTCAGACGTTTTTGTAGCTTTATTCGCGGCGTATTTTACGGACGTTATTGGAGCTGTTTTTCAATGGAGTCCATGAAAAACTGCTCCATAAACGTCCCAAGAAGTGACATGCACTTCTTTTTAGCGGATGTCTTTTTATGCGCCGTATTTTGACAGCGACGCGTAAAATAACACCTTGTGAGAACAGAACACCGCAGAACCCATTGAAAGCAATGGGCAGATGTTTGTAGGCTTATTAGGGGCGTTTTTTCAGGCGTAATTCGAGGCGTAAAACGCCCGAATTACGTCTGAAAACGTGCGTGTGAACATACCCTTACAATAAGAGAGTTATTTTTAAAAAAAAAATCATTTTTCTATGTTGCCATATTGTGAGAGCCATTACCTCTAGTTTTTTCGTCTACAGGGCTTTGAGAGGGCTGGCTTTTTACGGGACAGGCTTTCATTTTTATTTTATAAAGTTTATAGTTTATATCCTATTCTTTTGGAAGGCAAGGTGACCAAAAAAAGCTATTCTGGCAATTTTTTGTTTTTCCACAATAAAAGTACTTATTGTAAAAAAAAAATTTGTGTCACCATGTTCTGAGAATCGTATCTTTTACATTTTTCAGTTGACAGAACTGTATGAGGGCTTGTTTATTGCAGGACAAGTTGTAGTTGTTGTTGGAACCATTTTGGTATGCATGCACTTTTTATTCCATTTTTTCGAAGACAAAGGGACCAAAAAACAGCCTTTCTAGGTTGTTTTTTTATTTTTTTTAACAGCGTTCCCCGTGCTGGATAAATAACATATTATAGTTCAGGCTATTATGGATGCAGCGATATCAATATATAGTCTTATTTATTTTTTTACTTTTTTGTTTTTAGTCCCACTATGGGACTTGAAAGTCTGAACTCTTGATTGCTATTTTAATACATTGCACTATCTATGTAGTGCAATGTATTAGAATGGTCAGTTTTACACAGTCAGGAAGCGTATTAGGCCACACCTCTATAGTTATGACAAATGTGGGGAAGGGTTTAGTGTTCTACTGGGTACAGGAGTCAAATTTTAAGATAAACCGAGGTAATTTTTAATTACTTTGTCATGGTCTATGACCAATGGTGAGGCCCAGACATTATTATGTTTTGGCTGGTGAGGCCCCAGTAGAAGAAGATTGAGGAGCTTTGCCCTAAGACCCCAGACATGTGGGCCTTACCTGTGCAGGTCCTTCTACAATAACAGGACCTGCATACATATGGTCGTGTGACCTTATCTGTGTAGGTCCTTCAACAGCCCTACACAGATTTGTGCCTGGGAACATTGCAGTTTTGTTGTGTTTTTTTGCCGCAGTTCCCTATAATTGTTTGTTTGTTTTTTAAAAAGACAAACCTCCTAAACCCAGTTGTGAGGTGGTGCCCTAGGCATTCGCTTACCCCGTTTATCCCTCGTCTTGGCCCTGGCTGTGTCCTCCTCTAGCAAATTAGCCAGTTACAGGCATCTGTCTCCGCCTTCTCTAGCTGGGCTGCATAAAACACTGGAAAATCTTATTACATGTCTGATAAAATAGCAATATTCTGTATGAAGTAATGTTCAGGCTCTTGGAGGTAAGGAAACGTTTCGCCCGACTTTTCTTATGCTGCTTCGTCACTCAATACGCACCATTGGTAAATTAATTCAACAGGTTTGAGATTTGCTTTTGACAAATTTATGGGAAAAATAGGGCAGTCGCTTCTCATTGTATTCTATAGACCAGCAAAACGGCTTAACAGTAAATTGATTTGCTCACCCCAATTTCTGGCCTGATCTAAGCACGAAGATCCACTGCTCCCCTCACAGTTAGTATCTCCCAGAGAAATAGAGAATCTAATGAGATTTGGACCTCACTCCACTGAAAACTTTTTGGTTTTCTTAGAAGCAATAGGTCCTCTTTCAAGGGGCATCCTCGGCTTATTGGAGGGTCTGTGGCAGGCACACAATGTTATTGGAGGGTCTGTGGCAGGCACACAATGTTATTGGAGGGTCTGTGGCAGGCACACATTGTTATGGAGTCATCTGTAGCTTATAAATGTGGACACTGTTATGGGAACTTTGGGGACAGTAAAGAGTTGTGAAAAAATGTAAGTAAATGGTGCGTCATGCGCTTGTTGGTGGGAGGATGTTGTACCCATTTTGTATTTCCACATTCCGGAGAATATGCTTATATATTTGTTTATTTGCAAGTGTATGTTTCTTTATAGTTGTGTAGATAAACATGTGCAAGTGCATATTTAAGTTTGAACATGCAGTTGAAAAGACAGAAGCTTACTATATACGTGGCAAAATTGCACTTCTGCCTTCATTTGTTTGGCACAGATGCTAATTTGTAGGATCTGCATATTTTAGCTCATGTAAAAGCTGCATTTGTAGGTTTCATAGTGGCAAATACTCTACTTTTCTAATTGATTGTTTGCAAATTTATTCAGCAAAGTACTATCATATGGTGTCACAATATAGCTAAATACACACAATTGATCAAGAGTTTGCTCTAATTTATTGAGATCATATTTGTTTTGAGGCTGGGTTCACTTGTTGCGTTTTTGAACTGTTGGGAAAAAAACGCATCTAAAAAACGCGTGTATTTTTCAATTAGCCATGCATTTTACTAAGTGTTTCAGCTGTAAGCCTGTGACTAGTAAATTTAAAACCAGATTACAGCTGACACACTTTGTAAAACGCATGGGTACCAAAAAAATGCATGCAGATTTTTTTTTAGCTACGCTTTTGAACTGTTGGAGAGAAAAACGGAACATGCGAACCCAGGCTTAGTATTTGTTGCGAGGAAAAGTCCCAACAAATAGAGAGTCTGTCTCATTGGCATGTGAAGAAACTATTGTCTGGAGAATACTATAATAAAACTGCGTAACACAGTATTCAGGCTTCTTTCACACTACCGTTAATATACGTTTACCTCTCTTCCGTCAGAGGGAGAGAGGATCGAAAGATTAAACGGAAAGCAACGGTTCCGTTAGAATTACCAGTGATTTCAATGGTAATTCTTTTGTATCAGTTGCTTTCCGTTTGTTTCCGTTCGCTAGGTTTCCATATTTTTTTAACGGAAACAAAAGTTCTGCAGACTGCACTTTTTCTTCCGTCAAAAAAACGGAAACCTAGCGAACGGAGACAAACGGAAAGCAACTGATACAAAAGAATTACCAATGAAATCAATAGTAATTCTAACGGAATCGTTGCTTGACGTTTCATCTTTCGATCCTCTCTCCCTCTGACGGAACAGAGGTAAACGTATATTAACGGTAGTGTGAACTTGGCCTGCGCATGCTTATACACAATTCATACCATGTTATTCTGCTAAATATGCTAATCCTAAACGTTGCTGCTCCCAGTTCTGCAACCAGTCCATAACATTTATTCACATGTCCGTCATATGTTCACAAAATCATGCCCAAAAATTTAACTCTACCGTGACATGCAAATAAAAGTTTTTGTTTTTTTTTTTTTACATGTTTTTATTGATATATTTGTTTCATGAAGATCTCAATAAAGTCTTCTGTACTTTCATGTACATACTACTCAATATATTCCTGTGAACGGGAACTTTACAATAACAAATGTCCCTCTACAAAAAGATTCTGAGGTCAGGGCTATACCTAGAATTTTTGTAGTACTACATAATTGATTTAAACTATTGAGCTACAGCTGAAGTCCAAATAAGTATATTGAGTTGCATGCAATCTTGGACTACAACTAACACTCGAGTTAAAATGAATTATGTGGTACAACAAAAGTCTAGTTGTAGCCCTGGCCTAACGTCTCATTCTAAATCACTTTAGCGCAGCGTATCCGCCTTGAACACCGTACTGAATGCCATCCGAAAAATCGCACCACGATGTGGTGCATTTTTCCGGTGGAATTTCCACTACGTAAAGCACCGCCGTAATAAAAAAAAAATGTCATACTTACCCCCTCCCTCTTCTCTGCACGCAGTCCGGCCTCCTGGGATGACATTACAGGTCATGTGACCGCTGTAGCCTGTGATTGGCTGCAGCAGTCCCATAGGATGAAAAGTCATCCCAGGAATCCGGACTGGAGAAGAAGCAGGGAACTCTGGGTAATTTAACTTTATAAAACATTTTCTTACTTGCGATTTTTGTAAAAATAGCCACTAAGAAATTGTTTTATAAAGTTATACTTACCCAGAGTTCCCTGCTTCTTCTCCAGTCCGGCCTCCTGGGATGACTTTTCAAGAAAATGTTGCGACACACGCCACTTTGTTGCGAGTTTAAGCACCCCATTGAATTCAATGGGAAAACCCGCAACTGAAGAGCCGCGCTTCCACAGCATTAATTGAAATGCTGCGGTTGAAGAAACCGCGCCGCAGGTCAAATTATGTGCGTTTTTTTCGGCTGCTTTTTTCCGCAGTGTGGCGATGAGATTTGTTGAAGTCTCACCCACACTGCTGCTACTGTAAAACGCTGCGGATTTTCTGCAGTTTATCCGTTGCAGAAAATCTGCAGTATTTACGCTTTATTTGTTCCTACCCTTATAGTACGAAGCATTTGCAGTAAAGCTCCTACTATAATCAATACGCATAAGAATTATTTTATTGTTTTTCGTGTTTAAAATGATACAACATAAACTGTCTTTGTCATGTCAAACTTAACCCATTTCTTACAGACCAAAAAGGATGAATTAGGCTGGGTTCACACTGCATTTTTGTTGCGTTTTAAACGTGCGTTTTTGTTTTGATGGACTCCTCTTGACAGACATGGGAGTTTATCTATCAACCAAAAAAAAAAAAAAACCCGGAACAAAAACGTAGTGTGAACTCCACCTTAGGCAGCAATAGATAATTTGCAGCCCAGTTTCGGTTTTAGCATCTTTCTTACTGAGGTAACTTTCCTTAGGTATATATAAAGTAGTTCCCTATAACTTCCCTATAACTTAGGTAACTATGTGTTTCTCATTTAACATTCACACTTGTTTTATTTCCAGGTCATCCAAATCACATCCAGGGCCAGTTGTCCACATCAGTGATAATCCAATGGATGAAGGAAAGGTAGGTGTTAATATTTTTGTTTAATGTAGAAAGTCCACTGCCAGACAGATTATGTCTGTGATAAGTTTATTATTACAAAAAATAACAGAACATTTTTGCAGATCATGAGTCTTTTCCATGCTAGAAAGGTAAATATTTCCAAGGAACAAATTCCTAATGATAAAGTTTGTAAGTAAAACTGCAGACTGAACAAGACAAAGAGAAGACGCAAACGATATGTATCTTTTCAGATACCATTTCTTGGCCAAATGCGACCTTATCACGATGCCGTATTTAAAACTGATACATCTGGCGTTACATAGCAGATGTCCCTGAAGCAGCAGTGTTCCTGTGACCACATCAGTGGCTTGTTTCCTTCTGTCCTAGACATCTGACAACCAAATTATTCACCTGGTCACAGATTTGAGAGAAACAAAATATATCACATCAAGATCTACCACACCAGTCATTGATGTCACCTTGCAACCAGGCTGGATTTCTACCACACCAGTCATTGATGTCACCTTGCAACCAGGCTGGATTTCTACCACACCAGTCATTGATGTCACATTGCAACCAGGCCTGATTTCTACCACACCAGTCATTGATGTCACCTTGCAAGCAGGCTGGATTTCTACCACACCAGTCATTGATGTCACCTTGCAACCAGGCTGCATTTCTACCACACCAGTCATTGATGTCACCTTGCAACCAGGCTGGAGTTCTACCACACCAGTCATTGATGTCACCTTGCAACCAGGCTGGATTTCTACCACACCAGTCATTGATGTCACCTTGCAACCAGGCTGGATTTCTACCACACCAGTCATTGATGTCACCTTGCAACCAGGCTGGATTTCTACCACACCAGTCATTGATGTCACCTTGCAACCAGCCTGCATTTCTACCACACCAGTCATTGATGTCACCTTGCAACCAGGCTGGATTTCTACCACACCAGTCATTGATGTCACCTTGCAATCAGGCTGCATTTTTACCACACCAGTCATTGATGTCACCTTGCAACCAGGCTGCATTTCTACCACACCAGTCATTGATGTCACCTTGCAACCAGGCTGGATTTCTACCACACCAGTCATTGATGTCACCTTGCAACCAGGCTGGATTTCTACCACACCAGTCATTGATGTCACCTTGCAACCAGGCTGGATTTCTACCACACCAGTCATTGATGTCACCATGCAACCAGGCCGGATTTCTACCACACCAGTCATTGATGTCACCTTGCAACCAGCCTGGATTTCTACCACACCAGTCATTGATGTCACCATGCAACCAGGCCGGATTTCTACCACACCAGTCATTGATGTCACCTTGCAACCAGCCTGGATTTCTACCACACCAGTCATTGATGTCACCATGCAACCAGGCCGGATTTCTACCACACCAGTCATTGATGTCACCTTGCAACCAGGCTGGATTTCTACCACACCAGTCATTGATGTCACCATGCAACCAGGCCGGATTTCTACCACACCAGTCATTGATGTCACCTTGCAACCAGCCTGGATTTCTACCACACCAGTCATTGATGTCACCATGCAACCAGGCCGGATTTCTACCACACCAGTCATTGATGTCACCTTGCAACCAGCCTGGATTTCTACCACACCAGTCATTGATGTCACCATGCAACCAGGCCGGATTTCTACCACACCAGTCATTGATGTCACCTTGCAACCAGGCTGGATTTCTACCACACCAGTCATTGATGTCACCATGCAACCAGGCCGGATTTCTACCACACCAGTCATTGATGTCACCTTGCAACCAGCCTGGATTGTTTGTGCTTTTAATAGAAAATAAAATGGGCTCTTAGCTGGCTTTGAGAGCTGTCAATCTGTGAAGAAGAACACAAGTCTTGCAGTAGGACCGTGTACACAATGAAGATAATTCTTACATTCCCTACTCGAAAGTATAATTTCTATACTTTGTGACATCCACACAAAATGTATTACTATAAAATAAGTATTTTATCCTGCAGCTAAATGTAATAAACATTTGATGGACATGATTTGGGACCGGAGCTGAAAATTGGCAATGGAGCCTGCCTCTTAAAATTTGTGTCATGAGTTTGTTCAATGACCTTTACCATTGAACTTCTCATACATAATGTACAACATAAGTATTCTGCTTTTAGCAACAAGGGGTAAATGGAACGAATAGTGCTTGAACTTTGTAATGTTAGTACTGGAGATTTTGGCTCTGGGAGCTCATCTCTGGGACAATGACCGCAGGGGGTGTAGTGGTATCATTGTAGTCCACTATGAGGACATTCTACATGCATGGATATGATCCCCAACATTTACAAGAACAAAATGTAATTAAAATAGCTTGTACAAATGCCCATCCCATTTTACACCTATTTAGTAGACTCCTTTTCCTTCCTGCGGGCTCTCCGTAAATATTCAGGCAGAAGTCTGTACTATTGCATTTTTTGTCATGTTGTGCCACTGGTGGGATTTTTAATAGAAACCGTGAGCATTGTATTTAACAATAACAAAAACTGCACATAAATACATGTGGTTTTTGCATTGTGGGTCAGTTTAGTACACTTTTTGTTTAGAGTTAGCCTAAAAAATTTCCCATTAACAACCTCTGTAGCTTAGACAAAAAAACATTTTACATAGTACAAGCAGCGGCACATAAACTGTTCAGATGAGAACTTGTGAGTCAGGCCTTTATGCAGTAAAACCATTACTGAGGGGAAGAAAGAGACCTGCTTGGGCCATGGAACGCAAGCAATGGGCATCATACCAATGGAAATATGTTTTTTGTTTAAATGTTAGATTTTTGGTTTTGACACTGTTGGTGATTCATTTACGCACACTTAACCAGCATGGCTGACACAGAATTCTGGAGTCAAATGCTAATCCTATTTGGTTCAAGCTTAGTTGGCCATCATTTTGATTTCGGGAGGACAATGACCCTAAACACACCTCCAAGCTGTGTATGAACACCTGACCCCTGCCCAATAGAGATGGTTTAGGGTATGCTGGACCAAAACATGAAGAAAAATGTAGTGAACAAGTGCTCAGCAAACTCCTTAAAGGGAATGTGTCATCAGAAAATGTATTTTTAAATTGTTAACCATATTTATTTATTTATTTGAAATAATAGTTTGGGTGATTTTTTATTTTTTTTATGTCATTATGTATATTAAAAAATAATGTTAAGATGTTGGAGTTTTCACAGAGCCTCACAATAGCCTGACACTTACTGTGCTGTAGAGATCACTTCTCAGCAGTCGTGTCATTATCATCACAGGCAGGATTACAATAAAAGGTAACAGACAGGTAAGATCAGACAGGAGCCACTATAATAGATGATGGACAGCACTCCCCTCCTATCCCTTCCTGCACAATAAGCTCTGCACAGGTCACAGAATGTGCCTAGAATACTCTCCCATAGAAGTCAATGGCTCAGCTCGAGACTATTGTTTCTTATGGTCCATGTGGCTGCTGCTGCTGTAAAGCATATCTCTAAATGCTGTTAACAGCAGCTTAGGCAAGATGGCTGCTCCCATAATCATGTACAGAAAATAGAATTTTAAAAATCTACAAAACAAAATAAAAACCTATTACAAAAAAAGATTGCTTCACTATCTGGTTTTAATTAAGAAAAAAATATGTAGGTGATGCATTCGCTTTTAATATTATTCCCATCACGGACATTTATGGCAAATCCACAGGATATGCCATATATGAACGATAGGTTCAGGTACCACCTTTGGGACCGTCGCCTATCTCTGGAACGGGGCCTGCTGACCCCTGGCCTACCTTCAGTCGCTGGGCTCTGGTCACTGAGTAACAATTCGGCCGGGTTTTCCAGAAACAGCCGAGCGCGTTGTGCCATGCTATTTTCGTAGCTCCCATAGAAGTGAATGGAAGTAACAGAAACAGCGTAGCACAGTAAGCTACGCTGTTTCTGTATCTCCTAAGTCCTAGAAACCGCCTAGCTTGTTTTGCTACGCTGTTTACGTAACTTCTATTCACTTCTATGGGAGTTCTGAAAACAGGGCAGCAAAATGCACTCCGCTGTTTCAGAAACACCTGGCCACTTCGTAAATCAGTAGCTAGAGCCTAGCAGCAGACGGTAGAATAGGGTTCAGGGGGCCTCGTTCTAGACAGAAATTATGGTCCCAGAGGTGGAACCCATATCTTTTGGCCATTTATGGCATATCCACAGGCCATGCCATAAATTTCTGTGATGAGAATGCCCCTTTAACCTCTTGGCGACATCCGAAATACTATTACCATCACAATTTAGATTGGGCTCAGGAACTGAGCCCGCACCATACACAGCGTGTGCCAGCTGTTTCTGTAAAGCGGACACCCGTCTGCAATAAGCGGGATCAGAGAAAATGCTAATCCTGGCTGTTTAACTCCTCTGAGCGGTTAGACAGAGGGAGGGGGCTCCCTCTGTCCCACAAACACGACTTCCCCTATGATGAAACCGAGTGGCGCTGATTGGTTGCCATGGCAGCTGGAGGCTTATTGAAGGCCTCCAGGTTGGCCTTCCAGAATCTATTATTAATCCTTGCCAGAAGCAAGGCTTAATAATAGAGCACAGATAAAGCTCATATACTACGATACAAGTATTGCCGTGTATTTGTGATCGATCTAATGATCGCATGGTTAAGTCCCCTAGGGGGACCTAAAGGGAAAATGATTTTTTTAAATAGAAAAACTGAAAGTTCAAAAAACAAAACAAAAAAAACCCTTGTAGACCTAGTTAGATGGAAAAAAGAAAAAAGTTATGGCTCTTGGAATGCAAGAATGGAAAAACGACAATGACAAAAAAGCGAAAAAATTGTCTATCCCAAGGGGTTAAGAAAAGCATCCCAAGTGTTTACCTTATGAAGTTGGATTAGAGAAAGCAAATGAGTTTTACTTCTACTTCGGAGAAACTAAAATACAAGATTTTTAGATTTGTGTTTGTTATTAATGTGTTTGTAAATGTATTTTTTTTTTCTTTTTTACTAGTTTCCTTTTGTAATTTTAATGGTTTGCTTTAAATAAACATTACTAGTATTTGCACTGTTGTGGACATGTGAAAGTGCATGAAACTCCACGTTAGGATTTTACTTCTGCAGATTCACTTTCCGGTTACAACAAGTTACCCCCTATCCATAGGGTAAGGGGTAACTTGCTGATCGGACGTTTACGAGAACGGGGAGCCCGAAGTTACCCCCTATCCATAGGGTAAGGGGTAACTTGCTGATCGGACGTTTACGAGAACGGGGAGCCCGAAGTTTCCCGAACTCCTAGTTTAAATCGAAGGGCAGGTCGCTCATGCGCACTGCTGCTCCATTCATTCTCTATGGCCGCGCCAGAAAAAGCTGAACACTGCACTCGGCTATCTCCGGCGGTCCCATAGAGAATGAATGGAGCGGCAGTGCGCATGAGCGACCTGCCGCTCGGTTAAAACTTTGGGTTCGGGCTCCCTGTTCTGGTAAACGGTGGGTGGCTGAGCTACGGATAGGGGGTAACTTGTTGTAACCGGAATACCCCTTTAAAGGCCCTGAGTAGTATTCTTTTGTCTGCTTCTGTTCGGGTGCAGTCACACATGGCAGATTTTGTTGCAGAAATTTCTGTGACTTAAACTCCGTTACGTTAATCTGAATGCGGTTGTTTCTGCAGCAGGTGCATTGATTTCTGCAAGTTCCATTTAGATGAATGGAACTGATTTTCAGTTGCAGAAATTTCTGCTGCATGTGACTGTATCCTTAGGCACATATGTATTTATTTAACTTTTTCACATACAGCTTCAATGTATCCTGTATACATCAAAGCTGTATCTTGCCGTCAAAGGCGAATCCGTCAGGTTAGCAAGACGGACAGCTCGGCTAAAAGACGGTTCGGCGTGTCTCTGATGCACAGCATCCAGCTAGTAACGATCACATCTAAGTTCATAAACTTAAATGTGATCGACATGAGCTGGATCCTGTGTGTCAGACACGCTTTCAGCCGAGCAGTCAGTTCAGCAAACCGGATGAACGCGGCTCAGAAAGAAAAATACAGCTTTTCTTTATATGGTATACATTGAAGCTGTATCTTAAAAAGTAACAAAAACATTCATAAAAGGTAATTTAAAAGGTTTTCATAAACACACATAATACAATGATTTATTAAAAAAAACATTCCTTTCTAAGGTGTACATAGCCTTTAAGGTCCACAAGAATACTAAACGTTCCTTATTAATTCTGTTGATGAACTGAGATCGTCATATCCGGTTAAGGCTCTGATCACATCTCCGTTAGGAGACTCTGAAGCAGATTCTGACATTTGCTGCACAAAATAGCGCAGCATGATGGAAACCATAACAGAACCCTGACGGAACCTATTAAAGTCACGGAGTTCTGTTGGGCGCCATTGGTTTCCGTCATGTGATGGATCGGAGCTTCAGTTTTTGCTCTGACGGAACAGAATAGCGGAAAAGCTAGCACAGATGTGAACAGAGCCTTAGCTAACCACAACTGCCAAAGTACTGTTTGATTGACTTTTGCTTGTATACGATTTCTACGTATTTAGTGGTTTGGTAAATTCTTACCGTCCATGTCCCTCAGCTGACATCTGTTGTAAATGACAATGTATTTTCTCTACTAACTACAAATTAAAGTCTTTTATGGTGTAAATTGAACATCTGCTGCTCACTGATGACTGTGCACATTGATCAATTGGCCAAAAGACAGTGGTGAAAACTCAATTTTCTCCTATTTTTCCTTTTCTTATAATCACCTAATACTACTGATCTATTGTTGCCAAGGTTTGGAGGGGGTGTTTGAAAACAATAATAATTTTTTTTTTTTTAAAAAAACGATCTCTCACCTCTTATCTTTGTTGAAATGTAAAAAACTATACAGGCCCAGTGTTTTCAGTAAAATCTCTAACATTACAGTTTTGTCTTTTAGCTGCTAATTGGTTATGAGTCGGGTACAGTAGTATTATGGGACCTCAAGTCAAAGAGAGCCGACTACAGATATACCTACGATGAGGTATGTCATTTGGTTTAACACTATGTACAAAATAATTGTATTTATTTATATATATATATATATATATATATATATATATATATATATATATATTTATACACACAAATCTACAGTTCACCCCCACGTGACTATGTATCTATAGTACATAATTCGAAATGTGTTTTCTGTCTTCCTTTTTTTATGCATATATGTGTCTATATTGAGTGTGGGAGATTATATTTGGCAGGCCACGGAATCGCCATGCACAGCGCTTCCTCCTCAATCTGTCTCCACCATTAGTACCATCTTGTGATGTACGGTAGTTGACATAAAAGTCCCATCTGCTCATTGCACAAATGAACTATAATATATTAGAAGACTGCTCCTTCTTCTCCTGAGCTCTGGTTCATGAATATACGATCACAACTACTGAACTCCTGAAACTACTTTGACACTTCCACAGGCAGAACATTGAGAGATGACGACGAGCCGGAGACTAGAACTTTGAAAAACAATGTAGATTTATATATCTTTCAGTGTCTTTGGAAATCTGGATGACAACCCCTGAGCTCTGTAGTGGACGATCCAAAGTCCAGCAGCACAGGCAGCTTGTGGGTGCCGGCCCTGGGGAACTGACCCACGTCCCGTGTATATAGAAAGCAAAAATTAGGCAGCACCCGTAGATTAAAGTGAAAAATGGGGATACTTTATTACCGCCATTTTTTCACTTTAATCTACGGAGTGCTGCCATATAATAATAAATATATATACACATATATATATATATATCAGCAGCAAACTTCTTGACAGTCTGAACAGCACATCTGACTTCAGTAGGGAACAGGATGAATGGTTTAGTAGCCCTTAAAGCAATGTACCTATTATATGTGTGGGTTCACCTTCGGCTAACCATTTCCTGAGGCCTCCTTCAGGACTGGTCAGCCTTCACATGCAGATTCATGATGCCCTCTGCTGGCAGCTGATGGGCATTTGCATTCCCTGCATCTAGGGAGATTATAATGTGAATCTTCCAGTTTCTAAAGATTCGGATAATTGAGGAATTGCTGTTTATGCTATTCCCTATTATATACACATTTTAGGTTCACTGTATGTCCTTTTGGAATGGATTAAAAAGGGGGTTGACCGATATTTAGAAAGCTTTAATATGCATTTTATGCTATTTCTTTGCTGGATTAACAGCCTTGTTGTTTTCCACATCCTTTTTTTGAAATTGGTAACAGGTGCTCGGCCAATGGTGACAACGATCGTTTGAGATCAGTGAGCAGCGTTCACAAGGAATCTCGGCTATCATGCAGTATATCCTGTCTTAACACAGAATACTTACTGCTTAGAAGATAACCTCTTTAAGCAGAAAATGCCAATTGGAGGATTAACATCTGGTAGCTAATACTCCGTCTGTTAAGTAACAGCATTGAAAGGTCATGTGAGGAAACTCCATGTACATCTGTCATTAGCCCACTCCCTACTGACTAACTTTTCCTAATGTTTTTAGCCTACATCTAAAACCATTACTACAATTTCCACAGATGGTTTAATCCCACTTGGTTTTATAGCTGCTACTAATAATGTGAAATAAATCTTTAGATTGCAAAATGTGGAGGCGTCCATTTGTGGTGGGGGCTAGATAAGCTGGGGAAAGCATAGAAGACCTTCTATCTCCCATCATTTGTTTAAACAGGGAGGTGGTTTTTTTTGTTTTTTTTAGTTTAACGTTGGGGGGGTATTTTTCTGCTCTGAAGATTAGATTTTAGCAATTGCTGGGGCAGCACTGCATGTTCTCCACAATGGTAAGCAGCGCATATCCATGGTCCTAGAATCTCGACAGTAGGAGCTTAGAAAGTGTTTTGCACCGTATGTCTGTCTTTGACTGCCTTCCATATAAACGTTCCCAAAATTAGATGATTTTGAGGGATACAATCGCAACGTGAAGCTCTGATTTGTAGCCCCTTTAAGTAATACTTAACCATTCAGTGACCAGCCTAGTTTGGGTCTTAGAGAAATTGTCACTCATGAAAACCTGCCTAAATTACAATATTCAATATTTAGCCTAAAAGACTAATTCCGAATTTTTACATTTTATCTATTTGCTCATTTGCTCACCCTGCTTTTTTTTCTCGGGACGACTTGAATTTTTTTAATGGCACCAATTCGGGGTTCATATAATTTATTGATTACATTTTATAACAAATTTTTGTGGAGTAATGGAAAAAACCCTGAAATTCCACCATACTTTTTTGCGTCTTAAATTTACACCATGTACCGTGCGGTTTAAGTTACATTATAACCTTATTTTGTGGATTGCCGTTATGTTACCTTAGTTTTACTACTTTTGCACAATAAAGACGCATTTATTTTATTATTTTTAAAAAATATATAGAATTTTTTTTGTGTCGCCATATTCCACTAACCATAACTTTTTTTTTTTTTCCCGCCGATGTAGCTGTATGAGGACTAATTCTTTGCAGGTTTTTCTTGGTACAATTTTGGGGCACATTCGACTTTTTAATCGCTTTTAATTGCATGTTTTGTAAGGCAGGATAAACCGGGAACCGCAATTTTTTTTTTAATTATTACGATGTTTACCATGTGGGCAAATAACGTAATAGTTTTTTCCTTTTGGTCGTTATGGATCGATTCCAAATATGTATATCTTTTATATATATATATATATATATATATAAATTTTAAAGCATTTTGCTAGGGGAAAAAATTAATTTTTTACTTTATATAACTTTTTTCCTTTTTCTTTTAGTCCCACTATGAGATCTTTTGATTGCTTTTTATAATACACTCAAGCTTCTGTATTGCAGTGTATTATGCCTGTCAGTGTAAAACTGACGGGCACTCTATAAGGCAGACGTGGACCTTTTGTTAGGCGGGGGTGCCGATGGGGTGACCGATCCCCCTTCCAGCTGAAAACCCTTAGATACCGCCGTCGCTGTTGACCCCGGCATCTTATGGGTTAAATAGCCAGGATTAGAGCCCACACCGATCACGGCCGTTAGAGCAGGAGCCCAGCTCTCTTTAGACAGCCTGACACCTGCTCTAGCCGGCACGGGACACCCATGGTGGGCTAATGATGTAGTGTGGTGAAAAGGCAGTACTGTGAAAAAAGAACCCTTAATGGGCCTTAGTCGATCATTAAAGGGTTAAAGAAAGTTAATTGCTCAAATAGCACAGTTGTGTTACAATAACAATATTTTTTATTATTAATATTGTATTAATGGAAATCAACTGAAAGAGTGCTGCACAAATCCCTGACCCGCTTCATATTCATAAGGACTCCGCTGCTTTTATCTGCAAAGGCAGTCATTTAATATCTTGGCCTGAGGATCTTCTGTGAACTATTGTGGCATAGTATTTAGAGTGATTCCCCAAAATATCTCCCTCTCCATCATAAACAGAAAAGGGGTGAACAGGTGCAGGGAAACCATTTCTCTCTGTGCCAATATTTCAGTTGCCTATTTTCCATGTCATTGTGAAGAAAAGTGTCATGACAGTCACGAGCTCTTCACCATAGCCCATCTCTATTCAGGATACACCGCCGGTGTTCTGTTGATGTAGTGGAGAGCAGCGGTGGGGAATCCAAATTGCCCATGCCTACTCTTATTTTACCTGGATCACTATCAATTGTAAAGGTTGTAATATTAGGGAGTCCAGGTACAGGTATTTCCCTGATAAATAAGCAGGTAATCACTTAAACATGTAATAGCGCATGTCAAAAGTGCAGTAGACTACGGTCCTGATTCCGTCAAAACAGCGGAACCCTTACACAACGGTGACAAACGGAAAACATTTGCACCGGATCCATCGCCATTGAAATCAATGGTGATGCAAACAGAAACCTATGGTTTCAGTTTGTTTCAGTTTGGATTCCGTTCATGGGTTCCCCTGACAGAAAGGTCCAACGGAACCCATGGACGGAGTCCTGACACAGATGCGAATGCAGCCTTAGGAGCAATTATCTACAAAGAATTCCTTGGTTTTTCTGTGAAATATGTTTTACCATATTTGAGCAACATTAATATTGCATAAAAACGAATAAACTAAGATCCCATTATAATTTAATAGTTTGAGTTAAAAGATAAACCTTCAAGCTTCAGCTTCACAATGTCAATTTGGTGGTATTGTAGATTTTGCAGCTTCACACTGTACGATCTGAACTCTCCCAGATCCTGCTGTATGAGTCACGCTTTAGCATGTACCTACACTCAGCATTTTTGTTGTATTTTTTTTATGCCTCAATTTTGAACAGATTGTGGCAATCCCCCTCCCCACACGAGTACAGAAAGAATAAATACACCCATAGCGAAATCTTTTCTTCGTTACGTTTTTCTTGTAATGAAAACGGAGTAAGGATTCTAGAATAGAGAACATGGATACTTAAGCTTCCCTTTGGGTATATTTTTGTACTTGTTCCGTTTTGTGGGATTCACACGCTTTTTTTTTTTTTTTTGCTTTTTTTTAATAGTGCCAAAAGAACAAAAGGGAAAATATATTTCTATAATTCCTGGGTGAATTAAAGAGGTGTTCCGGTCTTAAACATTTATATCATATCGACAGGTTCTCATAGGGACCCACACATTTCGGGAAAATGGGGGTTGCTGATTAATGCAGCCGCATTCTCTATAGAACCCCTCTCTGTTATAGTCTGTGGGAGTTAAGGAAAGATGCACGCTTTTATAGAGAAAACGGCTGCATGAATTGGAGAACTGGGCCAATTCTTTTGATAGGTGAGGGTCCCAGGGGTGTCCATACCCCTTTAAGTCTTTGGTGAAAAATGCTGTTTTTCTATGTCTATGGACCAATCATTTTATTATATATGTTATTATATAATAAATATGTTATGCTTTAAAGGCTGTGTTCACATGTGTCAGGGGCACCATTAGTAACTTTAGTCACAAATCCGATCCAAAATACCTAAAAAAATATTGCAGCATGCTGCTTTATTTTTTGCCTGTAAAATGACACACCATGACAGAAACCCGACAGAGTCCATTAAATTCATTAGGTTCACATGACCGATTTGCTCCTGTGAGGGAGCAGAGAAAATGGAACCCTAACGCAAATGTGAACGGAGTCTGAGATTGTGGTTTTTCTTCTAGTGATTTACACTGCTTTCCTAAGTTTGAGCTATGTATCTTATCAAGATGGATGCTGTTGACTATTCAATAGGGGTCTTCTACCTTCTGACAACTGATGACCTATCCACCGGATAGATCATCAGTACATGATCTGTGGGGGTCAGACACCTGGACCCCGCACAGATCTGCTAGTCCAGTGCCTCTGTGCACTGGACATACATTCCGGAAGCAGTTGGCTCCAGCCACGAAATAGTGAATGAGCTGCAGTACTGCGTTAAAAGTGAAATAGGAGCAGACCTGCCGATCTGCAGCACGGCCGCTATGCTAGGTACGGAGCCAAACAACTTCCGGCTCCGTACATAGCATTCTGTGCCATAACATTCGGTTCCTGTAGGCCACCGGAGCGACTTAAATTTGCAGGGTCCGGATGTCGGACCCGCACCGATGACATACTGATGACCTATCCGGTGGATAGGTCATCAGTTGTCAGAAGGTGGAAAACCCCTTTAACCCCCTCTTAGGTTACAGGAGTTAGCAGCTGATTAGTCGATTTCCTTAGCTACACTGAATCTGATCGTTCACAGCCCTCACTGAAGATCCATTCTTTAGACTTCTTCAGACACAAGCCGACTCTTCAGACAAGGGATAATCACGTTTTCTCTTGGTTTTTTTTACCTTTTATTGGAACCTCACCAGCAATATAGTAGTGATGCTTGAGTGTCACCAGTAGTCGAAGCCCATGCCAAAATTGAAAAATATTGCTCAATTTATATTTACCCTTTTCTCCTAAACCCAGTATAACATTAAAAATAGAATAAAGGTCGATTATGTCGCTAAATCTGCTATTGTTGGAGCCAGAGAAAGGCTTGTGCAGCAGAAGAGATCAGCATATGATCCCTCCTACCAAAACTGATTCCTATTCAAGCCTCACCAACAACTGAGAGGCACCTTAAATTGTAGAGCACCGCTTGAAAGTAAAAGTTTCTGATAAATGGCACAAAGAGAAATTAAAAAGTAAATCTATGTACATCTTTGAAATAGACCTTTCTATAAATTTTTTGTTTAATTAGTTTCTTTGGTGCAACTTTCTAAATACTTTTTATTAAAAATGATCTTTACTTTTTGAGATACAGCTGCTTTGTATCCTCTATATAGAGCAGCTGTATCTTGCGCAGAAACCTGAATCCGTCAGGTCAGCACGCAGGATCCACCTGTTATCGATCACATGTAATCTATCACATATAAGTTTATAACTTACAGGTGGATTTGTTTTTTTTTATCAAAATGTTTATTTCAAAGGTGTATGTATAATGTATAAGGGAATATATCATAAACTAATACTGATTACACCCGAAAAAGTGATCCACCAGATCAGAGGATCATATTAAATTATTTTAATTTATTTATTCAACTACACCCTAAATCGAGTCAAGGTCGCCTATAAATATTAAACACAAGCCTATTGATTTTACATTTCATTATATATTGTGTTCAATTATATTATATATTATCTTTAATACAAAAATATTTAACGCACAAAATCGTGAAGTTTTACTGTATATATTCATGTTTTTATTTTATGTACATAGATCTGAGTATTACACACCCACACGTGTAAAAAATATATATCAAGATATGCATATATGCTTGGATTTCAGTATTTTATTTCTTATAACTCTTGAATAGGCAATCCATTCTGTTGCTTGGCACCATGAAGGAAAGCAGTTCATCTGCAGCCATTCAGATGGTACCCTGACCATATGGAATGTACGCTCTCCTGCCAAGCCCATACAGACAATCGTACCACATGGTAAGAAATGTTTATTTTATTTTTTTACCACATGAACACTAAACTCAACGTTGGCTTTGTTAGTTTCTGTATGATTTTTATTTTTCTACTTCCCTTTTGTCCTAGGAAATCCACGCAAAGTATTTATTAGGTTTCCAGTGTCCGCCGAATCGGGAAGTGTCCAGCATTTACTGTACTTAGAACGCTGAAGACAAGCCGAGCTGTCAGACCTGCAGAGGGGAGGGGAAGGGGAGGGTTTTTTGGTGCTCGAGATGCCATACACCTCTCGGTTCGGTGGACACCGGAAACCTAATTTGCATACAGCGCGTGGCAGAATAAAACATAATTTTCACACTGATGCAAGGACTCAGATATGCAGTAAAGGTCTGTTTCTGCTGCTTTCCCCTATAGATAACTAGCGGTGTTAGCAGTTTGGTCGGCTCAGTACTGATGACAGAATGACTTGTCATAAACACATACTATAATTAGTCATACTGTTCATCCATTATTATGTCATCCACAAGGCCTGAGATTTACCTGGTAAAAGATTATGGTTGTTAGCGTGGATACAGAAAAATTCCTACATGTTATTCCAGGTAGCGGGAAGAACACTTTGTGAGAAGGAGATATTACAGGCTATGTCTCCATGCAGTTTTGTGAGGTTTTCGCTTGTGGAAATGCGAAAGCTGGAAGGGCTCTGGCGTTCTTTATGGAGTCTGCCTTCTCTTGACATGTCCAATAAAAGTGGAATAGAATAGGGATACCGCTGTGAAGGGCTGCATAGGATGTAACTCATTACTGTATATGTGTGTGGAATTAGGCTGGGTTCACACACCCTATTTACGGACGTAATTCGAGCGTTTTAACCTCGAATTACGTCCGAAAATACGGCACCAAAGCGTCGGCAAACATCTGCCCATTCATTTGAATGGGCTTTACGATGTTCTGTGCCGACGGTCATTTTTTTTTACGCGCTGCTGTCAAAAGACGGCGCGTAAAAAAGACGCCCGCGTCAAAGAAGTGCCTGTCACTTCTTGAGACTTAATTGGAGCCGTTTTCCATTGACACCATGGAAAAACAGCTCCAATTACATTCGTAATGGACGCAGCGAAAAGCGCCTGCACTTGCCATTACGTCTGAAATGCCGGAGCTGTTTTCTCCTGAAAACAGCTCTGTAATTTCAGCCGTAACGGAGGCTGCCGTGTGAACATATCCTTAGACTCTATGTATTGGGCATAGTTGCAGGAAGCTTTATAAACAACTACCCAAATGACATAGAATTTTACTTGGTGGCTGGTACAGATTTTGCTCCTCCTGTGTGTATAAACATTGGGTGGGATTTAGTTTTTTTGTGTAAATGAAAGGGAACCTGTCAGCAGGTTTGGATCCACTAAACCACAAGCATACCGTTATGGGGTTTAGTGTTCCACACATGCTAGATGTTAGCAATGATATATGTTCATACTTACAGACACACGTACAGTTTGCATGTGATACCTATTCACATCTTCAGGAGACTTTATGGATTGTGAAAAACCTATTACTTTTTAGCCAATCACATCATGGGTAGGTTTTCTTTTAGCTCATGTCATTGACTAAAAACAATGCTAATGAGAAATATTTGAAGAAAAGTGATGATAGGCCTTCAAAGAGACACAACTGTCCATCAGCTCTTTTGCCCTCTAATAGACAGTGGAGAGGCGCCGCAAGGAGTGGTTCCTGCTCTAACCGACTTCGTAAAACCATATATAACATGGTCGCCTATTCATTTAAATGGGCATAATGCAATATAACACACGCTGCAGATTCCCTTGGTGATAACAGCTGATTATGGAGTTCCAGAAGCAAGAATCCCTGTGGTAAGCACACATCAGGAGCTAAAAATCAAAAGAAAGTTGTCCCTTCGAAGCAGAGTAGATTACACGCTATTATAGCTTAAAGGGTTTGTCCCAGAATTGACAATTATACTATGGATAGGTGATAGTTGTCTGATCGTTGAGGGCCCCACCGCTGGGACCCTGACTTATCGAGAGGGGTGCAGTGAGGAGGACTTTGAGTGGAACGGTGGGCGCATGCGCTGTTTCAGTCAGTCCCATAGACTTTTAATGGAGGGGCAGCGCGCATGCTCGACTGCCGATCCATTCAATGTCTTCCTCACTCCTGTCAAGCGGTGAGGAAGAACAGGGAGTTCAGGACCATCGCTCTAGCAGTGGGGCCTACAGCGATCAGACAATTCTCACATATCCACAGGAAAATTTTTGATATTGTGAATACCCCTTTAACACAGAAGCTCAACCACAATGAATTATTTTATATTCATTCTTCAAATTATAAAAATATTGATTCATTAAAGCGGTTGTCCAGTCCCTAAAAATTGATAAACTTTTCTTAAGGATAGCCATTAATAGTTGATAGGTCGGGCTCTGACTCCCGGGAACCCCGCCGATGCGCTGCTTCACCTTCATTTCTACGTGCTCACTGTGAATCAACATACACGTAGCGGCGACTCACAGGTATTTCAGCTTTCTTCTCCCATTTACTTCTATGGGAGAAGACGGCTACAATACCTGTGAATCATGTCGAAACATCCGTGTCGACGGTTCACAGTGAGCAAGTACAATTGAAGGGGAAGCACCGCTCGTGCGAGCGCTGCACCCCCTCCAAAACAGCCGATCGCCGGGGGTCCCAGGAGTCGGACCCCCAACTCATCAGCTGTTTTTAGGAACTGTACAACCCCTTTAAACCCACATTAGTTGTTGTTTTTCAGTTTGACGGGAACAAAATGGGACACAGTGTACTAGGACTTTTGTCAGCCGTGTGGAAGGCAGCGAATTGACCACTTGTAAAATGTAAATGAGAACAAATTGTTACATTGTCATTGTCCTAGGTATATAGAAAGACAGCGGGAGAGACATACACGTTAAAAGACCTGATATTCGCAGGAGAAGGCTTTCTAAAATCACAAACTCATGGATGGTCGCTTGTGAGGCAGGACAACAAAACTAAGTTCATGAATTCAAGGAGTTTTTTTACGCTGATTTTGATTCCGAAACCGCGTCGGAATCCACGCCAAAAAATAGCCCAAATCGCTCCGACATTGATTTCAATGGGAGGCAGAACTTTCTTTTTGTTTTTTCCCCTAGCAGCTTTTGGGTGCTCGCAGGAAACAAAGTGGCATGCTCTTTCTTCGAGCGGTTTACACCTCAGACATTCCATTGAAATCAATGGGAGGCAGAAAAAACACGCTGCACTCGTTTTGAGGTTTTTTCATTATACTTAATGGCCGCAGGCAAAAACAGCCGCAAAAAAACATCCAAAAATAATGGCACTTAAAGGAATGAAGGAATTCCTGAAGGCATTTTGAGGCAGATTTTTTTCTGCCTGTCAAAACAAAACTCTGTGTGAACTAGACCCAACTTCCATTGTTGCTTTTACTAAGAAAGCAGAGACAAATATTAGCTCACTCAGGTGTTAATGTGTTCGAGGCTCAGGGCTATAAAACTACATATTGTCATGTTTATTTCCAAGCTGATGCGTTTATCGCAGCCGAATTCCAAACACAATAGTTCTGTATTTACCTATTGTGTGTGCAAGGTCAGGCTGGAAAGGCTGCTGCATTCAGATGAGTGGCTCATAATTTATTGAAGGGCTAGCAGCCTTCCTCTGCCATGATGCTGCAGGAATTGCCAAGCAGCAGAAAGCATGTTGTCTAGGAGTTGAAGAGATAGCAGGCGGTGTGATGAAGAAGATGATGAAAAAGCTACAGCTGTTATTGACAACAAGTGTAGCAGCAGCACATTAAAGTTGAATTGAATACACTACATAAAAGCAGCAGGATAGCGTCATTTCCACTCTAATGGAGGAGTTGCCAAAGAAACAGAAGCTGAAGATTCAAAAGCATCACTGTTTTAGAGAGAGAATGAAGTAAACTTTACATGCTACCGGTTTCTATCCATAGGAATATATATGCTATTACAAAGTAATTCAGTAAAATTGCATGCAGAACGTTCTGTAGGCAATCCTGTTATCGTTCTTTGGAAAAGTCATTTTATTGGTTAAAACGGAATTAAATGCAAACCTACATACCCGTGTCATTGGCTTTCTTGTACATTCAGCCAACGAGTTGTAGTTATGTACGTAGCTAATGCAGGGACACAGCGCCCTGTTATCTGAATCTAGTTGCTCTATCGGTCTGTAGACTGTTTTGTTGATTGGATACCCACAGCTTTATATGCATGCTTAGTCGCAAGAATATTCTTGCTTTTGTTCCAATGGCAAAACGTATCTGCACTTTTATCTGGTTGATCAAAACAGACTATTGTAGGCATAGTTGCCAACATTTGAAAAATATTAGCAGTGACACTTCGGGTGTGTGGCGTCTTTGGTAGGTGTGTCTTATGGGGGGTGTGGTGTCTTTGGTGGGTGTGTCTTATGGGGTATGTGGCATCTTTGGTGGGTGTGTCTTATGGGGTATCTGGCTTATCTGGCGGATGTGGCTGATGGGCGTGGCTTTCTTTCCATAATTTCTGCATACAATAATGAACAAAAATGTCTGCACTAGTTTGGCTGACAACTACTATGGTGGCCTCTCTGTTATCTCTCTGGTTGTTTAAAGGCAGGTTCTGTCTCACTTTATCACTAGGGCTAGGCGATATGTGCTGACCATTGTGTAAAAACCAGCATAGATAGTGCCACAATCAGTGCCCCTTGTAGATGGTGCAACACACTGCCCCCAGTAGATATTGCCACATACTGCTCCCTGTAGATATTGCCTCACAGCCCCCTGTAGAAGGTGTTCCACACTGCTCCCTGTAAATATTGACCCACACTGCTCCCTCTAGATATTTCCACATACTGCTCCCTGTAGATATTGCCACACAGCCCCCCTGTAGAAGGTGTTCCATACTGCTCCCTGTAGATATTGACCCCCACTGCTCCCTCTAGATATTTCCACACACTTCTCCCTGTAGATATTCACACACACGCACACGCACACGCACACACACACACACACACACACCTCTCTGTAGATATTGCCACACACTGCTCACTGTAGATATTGCCACACAGGCCCCCTGTAAAAGGTGCCCCACTCTGCCCCCAGTAGATATTGCCACTTACCGCTCCCTGTAGATATTGCCACTTACCGCTCCCTGTAGATATTGCCACTTACCGCTCCCTGTAGATATTGCCACTTACCTCTTCCTGTAAATAATGCCACAGTGCCCTCTATAGATGGTGCCACACATTGCCTTTTTAGATAGTGCCACAGTGACCTCTGTAGATAATGCCACCCCGCACTGCATCCATGTAGATAGAGCCATTGTGGCTCCCTCTGGGAGGGGATTTCCCAGCCAGAGCGTTTCCAACGCTCTGGTCGGGGATTCCTCTCCTGGAGGAGCCTCTGACATCACTGTCCATATAGGGACAGTGGCGCCAATGGCTCCTCCAGTAGTGGCATCCCTGGCCAGAGCATCGGATACGCTCTGGCCGGTGATTCCGGCACTCCAGGAGGTACCCCTGACTTCACTGTTCATATATGGACAGTGACATAGTCAGAGGCTCCCTCTATGAGCGGAATCCCCGGCCATGGCCTTGGCAATGCTCTGGCTGAGGATTCTGCTGCAGGAGGTGCCCCTGACGTCACTGCTCTTATGGACAGGGGCTCCTGGGTATCCCCGACCTGGGCGTCGGCAAAGCTTTGGCCAGGGTTTCTGCTCCAGGAGGAGTGAATGGCGGACCAGGAAGCGGATAGTTTCCTGCTCTGCCATATTATTCAATTGTGTCTGCATCCTGAGGACACCGCATTTATTAATCCATCCTAATTGCTTGCGCTTCGCGATCTGTGCCGCAATCTGTGCCAGATCTGATCAAATATTATCATGCAGCACGTATTCGACATCTACCGTTATGGACCTCTCTCCAATTGTATAGCAAGTAGTGTGTGATAGAGAAACTGTAGCTAGCGCCGCTTCATTCTAATTCCCTTTTATGGAGGCCTACTCCTCCATTATTTATACCCTTTACTAGCACCCATGGAATTTACCAGATACCTGCGGCTTCACTATCTGACTAAATACTCCCTCATATCCCCTAATCCTCCTGTCGTCTTTATTTACTCCCTTGATCCAAGACTGTTTTTTGTCCTGCCCTTGTTTTTAAGCAAAAAAATACGCAGATATTGCGGACGTTATTACCGGACAATTTAATATTGCTGATAAAGGCAAACACTCATATGTTTGAGTGGAAGGGCTTTCTGGGTCAATCTCCACCCCTAAAGGTCTGGCAAACTGTGTGGGCCAAGTCATCTGTTTGATCTCCTTTTATAAGGAGAACCAATTTAAAATCTTGATCCATTGGTATCACACTCCAGCGTTAATTCATAATTTGAATCCCTCCTTATCCCAATATTCAATGGCGTTGTGGTTCCCCGGATAGTTCACTGCCTCATATCATATGGGACTGTCTTTTGCTGTACCCTTTCTGGGGTAAGGCGCAAAAAGTTGGTTAAAAAGGTGTTGTCTTCTATAAGTCTTTTATCCCCCCTTACATATGTCTTAAATGTTCCATTAAAGACTTTACTCAAACGTTGCCAGGTGCCTCCTGTATCTGCTAAATGTCTATTTACCCTTTTTCTGGAAACGGACCACCATGCCGCCCTTACACGACCGATATCCGCGTATCATGGATATCCGGTTCATGCAACTTCTTGCTGCGAAGAATTTGCAATACCCAAGGAATGTTTGAGGTCGTATGGTCCCTATGGGATTCACATCTTTCCACTTCCTCAGGAATTGCCTAATTTATTATATCGTTTTTAACAGGCCCTACTTAGCTTCTATTTGGTCTGTCTATTCCTAGACTTATAAGGCCTGACACCTCCTACGAATGCCCTTTCCTCATCCTATCTCTGTCCTGTTTTTTGTGTGTAATCTTGTGTTATTTACTACTGCAAGTTATAATTATTTGATGTGTTTTGATTGCTCTTATCCTCTTCGGGCTCTAATGTTTTGATATTCTTCAGTTTTCATTAGTGCTGTTATACTTGTTGAGTAAATATTGTTTGGTGTTATCGCATCATGTCTTTGTTTCATTGATTTTTTTTACTGCAAAAAACTTCCATAAAAATGGAAAAATAGATTCCTGTACCTTGCATCAAGACCACCTTTGTCCTCAAGACATTGGGGGAGATTTATCCATTTTAGAACCTGTTTACACCTAGTTTTCTTACCTACGTCTAATGTGTACATCGCCATGTCCATAGGGCTCCTTTTGGCCTTCGTCGGGCTGGTATACATGAGTATATCTTTTTTTTAAACTATGGAATAGTGTAGTAGACAACGCTATTTTATCCCACATGATTCCTGCCCAAAAAATATTTTGTGTTTATTTAACATGGGAGCCTATCTGTTTAACGTATGCTTTTATGGGATTTTCAATAGCTTTTCATGACTTTACTCTTGTCTATACACTTGTAAGGCATAGCTGGAGTTTGCTGTCTTGTGAATGTTACATTTACAGAAGTCATCTGACACAGCCACAACCAATAAAGCAAATTATCGATTTTTTTGAGGGGAAGAAGTAGAGTGTTTAGTAAGGGAAAAAAGGCAGCTTTAAAAAAAACAAAAAAAAAAAACCTCATTGGATAAGTATGGCTGAAAGGGATGTCTTTCCTGCGTGTCCCAGTATTGTTGTATTATTAGAGATTATTCAAAGTGTCACTAATCTTTAAATGTGTAACAGGACTGGTATATGGTAAGAAAGGAGACGCTCTCTTACTATTGGAATCATATTCTCGTCCCGCATTTGCAGGCACTAAATGTTTGTTTATGGCTCCAATTAGATTGTGGGAAATGAGTATCCCCATGGCAACAACAGACATGTCATGTGAAACCATCATTATCAAGTCCCGTCTCATAGAGGTTGTAGAGAAACTGCAGCTTATTGTGAAATGACAACTGACAACATATTATATAAATGGTAATAGATGTATGTAGGGGCGTTTAAACACCAGTACAATATGCTGCAATACCTACATATTGCAGTGTATTGTTCTTTTCACCGGCTTCTAAGTTCCGTCCTCCCCAATCATCTTCTTGCGCTTCAGGTTTTGCTCAGGCCTCCCCCCCAGACCTAGAGAGTTATTCACAGGTTTTTAGTCCAAACTGTTTGCAGTGCCAAATTGGCAAGGTTCTGTTTGCCCAATCCTGGACCTGAAGCGACTCAACTAACAAGTTTGTCAGCACGCTTTCAAATGGAATTTTTCACTTATTGCTTGCATCAATGGAATGAGATTCTCTCATCAATGGATATTTATAATGCCTAATTACACATCCATGTCTTTCCCACTGAGTAACTGTTCCTTAGTTTTTGAAGTCCAGTCAGAACTTTCAGTTAGTTGCCCTTGTGTTTGGGTTATCCACAACTGTGTATTTACCATGGAAATGGGTACTGCCACCTACGCCAAATCCATGGTGAGGATCACAATCGAGGTTGACACACCTTCACAACACACACTTTTTCTTGGACTCTTATCCAACACGCATTAAGGAGCGTGTTTTTCTGCTAGATGACAAACTAACAGCTCTCCAATCAGGAGTCTGGACTGTCCATCAACAGCAACTCCTTCTAGCGCCGCTTTTGGATGAGGATACTGGGCAGAATGGTGGTAACTGTAGAGGTGATTTCATTTTCTTAATACCACACCACTTCCTTACAAAAGGCCATCATGTCTATTAAGGGACAAGTCCCCCTGCTCTCTGGATCGATCGTTCCAACTGTCAGGACCAATTCGCCGGTTCCTTTCTTTGGTGTCTCCTCTCCTCTGATTATAGAGGTTTGCTCTTTGTCCTCACCACAGATGCCAGTCTCCTGGACTGGAGGCTATTGTGTCTCCAGTGCACAGCTCGGGGTCGATAGAACACAAAGGAAACTCGCTTGCCCATCAATATGCTGTAGCTCGGATCGATCCTCCTCTGATTTAGGTACGGACAGACAATACCACGGCCATAGCATATATAAATCACCAGGGCAGCGCATGCAGCAAGGCAGTCATGAAGGAAGCATCTCAGATTCTCGGGTGGTACTTCACATCCCGGCAATCTTGGCAGTCTACATACCCAGCATGGAGAACTGGGTAGCAGACGACTGGTGCATTGGTACAGCAATTTGTGGCCAGAGCTTGCCATCTTCTGGCGGTCATGACAGATGCCCTAGTGAACTGGTTCTCCCATCTTTATCTCTTCCCCCTGCTTCCACAAATAATCAAGAAGGTCAAAGCAGAAGGACTTCCAGTGATCCTAGTGGCTCCAGACTGGCCAATGTGCTCATGGTACGTTAATGTAGTAAATCTTGTTGCAGACGTTCCCTGGCGTCTACCGACCTGTCTAGGCCTACTCTCTAAAGGTCCTCTCTCACACTTGAATTTACAGTAGCTGTGTTTAATAGCGTGTCTGTTGGGGCTGCTAGCCTAAGAGCCAAGGCTTTTTAGGAAGAGTTTATTTGAACCATTAACAAGGTGTGTAAGCCAGCCTCTACCTATATTTACCATTTTTTCTCAAAGACTTATTTTCAGTGGTGTGGCAGGAGACTGATTTATTACATGCCGTTCTCTCTCTCCCTACATTTATATACTTTCTACTGTTCAGTCTAGAATTGGGACTGGCTTTCAGTTCCCTTAAGGGGCATGTATTCCGCGCTGTCCATCCTTTTTGCAGTGGCCTTTGGCCTCAAAACTTCATATACAAATATTCCTTCAAGGGGTTTTCAGAGATTCAGAATTCTTTACCGGTTAATAAATGCTTCAAAACCATGTGATGCTAAAAAAATACAACTTGAAAAGATTAATTGTCTTATCTTTCAGATGGCTTGTTTTTTAAGTAAATTTCACATTTCAAACTGCGGATAATATTTCACATAGTTTTCTTGGTGTTGTGTGCTATATAACGATATTCCAGTGTTATGACCGCTGCCTCCCTCTCCCAATGCCATATACTTTCCGGTCCCCAATGCCTTTTGACCGATGCCGCACCTCTCTCCTGATCCATACCACCTGCTGCCTTCCTCGCTCTCAGCCACTAGTGCCCATGCACTGATGCTTCTTATCTTAAGGTACCAGCATGCGCCAATTCACCCAGCTTTCCTAGGGACGTTGCATGAGCATATAGGCTACATAGTTTCAGTTGCTAGTACAGCTCCTCTGTTTTTTCCATTGGATTATCTGTTGATGACCCTGCTCCAACTCTACTTTGTACAAACCCGGCACATATTCTGCCAACGGATGTCAGCCTTGGGATTCTAGCAGCTAAGTCCACATATGGAGGTTAAAGGGTGAAAAGCTAGCAATCCCTTATACTCCGTTCCCGTTTAGCCTAACCCCAAACCCAATGGCAACACGAAGGGTCCACGCCATCCTCTGTTGGCCCCGTTACAGTCAGCAATCTCTACGGGTGTATCGATGCAGCCAGTTCACAGCTACTTTCTTTTTTAATAAACTAAATTTTTATTGAACGAATAGATTCACAATGATAACATACATCCATGAAAGCTTTCAAATATAGCGTAAAACTTTGGATTTTTTTTTACACATAAACAAAAAGTAAAACATACAAAGTCCTATCTGAGGCATGCTGAAATGACCATACATTTCGCACAGCTACTTTTTATATGGAATCATAAAAATAGTATTAACCCCTTGCCATCACAGCCATTTTTCGGTTTTACATTTTAGTTCCTTCCTCCCTGCCTTCCAAAAGCCATAACCTTTTTTATTTTTCCGTTGACCTAGGCGTATGAGGGCTTGTTTTAATGGCACTATTTAATGTACTGGAAACCCCCCAAAAAATGCTTTGTGTGTTGGAATGGGAAAAAAACTGATTTCTCCATTTATTTTTGGTACGTTTAAATCACCATATTAACTTCATTCGGCGGGTCAATGCTATTATGGCTATACCACATTTTATATAGTTTTTTTTTATTAAACAATTAGTTGAAAAAAAAATTGCTTGGTGTTGCCATATTCTGAGAGCTATTACTATTGAATTTTCCATCAATAAAGCTGTATTAGGGCTAGTTAATTGTGGGATGAGCTGTAGTTGGTATTGGTACTATTTTTGGGTACATACAACTTTTTGATCACTTTTTATTGCGTTTCTTTGGGAGCCAAGGTGACCAAAAAACAGCAATTCTGGTGTTACTTTGATTTTTCTTGTACAGCGTTCAACCTGCGGGTTAAAGAGGCTCTGTCACCACATTATAAGTGCCCTATCTCCTACATAAGGAGATGGGCGCTATAATGTAGGTGACCACAGTGCTTTTTATTTAAATAAACGATCTATTTTTACCACTTTATTAGCGTTTTTAGATTTATGCTAATGAGTTGCTTAATGCCCAACTGGGCGTTTTTTTACTTTAGAACAAGTGGGCGTTGTACAGGGGAGTGTATGACGCTGACCAATCAGCGTTATGCACTCCTCTCCATTCATTTACACAGCGCATAGGGATCCTGTTAGATCCTTATGTGCTATCTTATACTAACACATTAACAATACTGAAGTGTTTAGACCGTGAATAGACATTCCACGGAATGTCTATTCACAATCTCTGCACTTCATTACTGTTTCTATGGTAGTTACAGCCGAGGAAGCGTGATCTCGTTATAACCTGTCATTTACCGCGTAATCTCGCGAGATTACGCGTCCTCTGCTGTAACTACCACAGACAGAGTAACGAAGTTTTAGGCAGTTGTGGAAAAATGCTGCAAAGTAAGAATACTTTCAAAAATAGAAGTGTTAACAGTTTTTGAATTCACAAAATATAAAGTGAATGAACAGAAGAGAAATCTAAGTCAAATCAATATATGGTGTGACCCCCTTTGCTTTCAAAACCGCATCAATTCTTCTAGGTACACTTGCACAAAGTTATGGATTTTGTAGGATTATAGTCTGGTGTATGATTTAACCAATTATACTAAACGTGTATAATCATGATCATATTAGGAAACCGTCAATAACTACACAAGAAACCGCTGTGTAGGAAACTTAAAACTAGGTGAGCAACAGTCAAATTCTACTTCAAAGGTGAGGTTGTGGAAGACCGTTTCATGTCAAAGGTCCACCATGGCAAGACTGAACACAGCAACAAGACACAAGGTAACACAGGAGATATGGGAGGGATCCTCCAGCTCACCTGACACTTGGCATGTGTGTCGTGGACATCGCACGGAATCTCGTGTCGGCACACGATGGATGAGGACAGGCAAGGCAGAGGGTTGAATCCAGCGATGTAGAGGATAAAATGGAAACCATTTTATCCTCTACATCGCTGGATTCAACCCTCTGCCTTGCCTGTAAGACACAAGGTAGTTACACTGCATCAGGAAGGTCTCTCCCAGGCAAAGATTTTAAAGCAGACTGGGGTTTCAAGATGTGCTGTTAAAGCTGCACAAAGAATCAGGCAACATTGAGGACCGTAGACAGTGGTCGGCCAAGGAAACTTAGTTCAGCACATCAAAGACATTCAGTGCAGTCGTAAATTCTTCAGACCCTTTAACTTTTTTCACATTTTGTTATGATTCGGCCTTGTGCTAAAATATTTTTTTTTTTTTTTAAAAAATCAAGTTTTCCCTCATCATTCTGCACTCAATACCCCATAATGAGAAAGTGAAAACAGAACTTTAGAAATTTTTGCAAACTTATTAAAAATGAAAAACTAACATTTTGCATGGACATAAGTATTCAGACCCTTTTCTATGACGCTTGAAATTTAGCTCTGGGGGACTCCTATGTCCTTAGATCATTTTTAAAATTTTTCTATGCCTTGTTTGGAGTACACCTTTGGTAAATTTATTTAATTAAACATTATGTGGAAAGACATACCCCTGTCTATACAAGGTCTCACAACTGACAATGCATATCGGATCAAAAACCAAGATATAATGAGCAAATAACTGCCTGTAGAGCTCCGAGACAGGATTTTGTGGAGGCAAAGATCTGGAGAAGGGTACAAATAAGTTTTTGCTGCACTGAAAGTTCTCAAGAATGGACGAAGTTTGGAACAACCAGGACTCTTCCTAGAGCTGGCCGACCCACCAAACAAAGTAATCGGGGGAGAAGGGCCTCGGTAAGAGAGGTGACCAAGAACACAATGATCACTCTGGCTGAGCTCCAAAGATCCTGTGTGCAGATTGGAGAATGTTCTAGAAGGTCAACTATCACTGCAGCACTCCACAAATCTGGGCTTTATGGCAGACTGACCAGAAAGGAGCCTCTCCTCGGTAAAAGACATGTGAAAGCCCGTCTAGGGTCTGCAAAAAAAAGCACCTAAAGCACTCTCGGACTGTGAGAAACAATATTCTGTGGTCTGATGAAACCAGGATTTAACTTTTTGGCCTCAATTCTCAAAGCACCATTTCTGGAGGAAAACAGGCACTGCTCATCACCTGCCCAATACCGTCCCTACAGTGAAGCATTGTGGTGGCAGCATCATGTTGTTTTTTAGCTGTTGGGACAAGGAGACTGGTCAGGGTTGAGGGAAAGATGACTGGAGCAAAGTACAGAGATATTCTTAATGAAAACCTGATCCAGAGTGCTATTGACGTCAGAGTGGGCCGAAGGTTCACCTTCCAACGAGACAATGACCCTAAGCACACAGCCAAGACAACGTAGGAATGGGTTAGGGACAACTCTGTGAATGTCCTTGAGTGGCCCAGCCAGAGCCTTGACTTGAACCCAATCGAACAACTCTGGGGAAACCTGAAAATGGCTGCCCACCTACGTTCCCCCCTCCACCTTGGCAGAGCATAAGAGGATCTGCAGAGAAGAATGGCAGAAAATCCCCAAATACAGGTGTGCAAACCTTGTGGCATCATACCCAAGAAGACTGGAGGCTGTTATCGCTGCCAAAGGTGCTTCAACGAAGTACTGAGTAAACGGTCTGAATACTTATGTCAATGGAATATTTTAAGTTTTTCAGTTTCAATAAATAAGCAAAGATTACTAATATTCTGTATTCACTTTGTTATTATGGGTTATTAAGTGAGTGCAGAATGATGATGAAAAACTTTGAATTGTTTTTATTTTAGCACAAGGCCTCAACATAACAAAATGTGAGAAAATTTAAAGTGTCTGAAGAGTTTGCGAATGCATTGTATCATGCAAATCATGAAATCGAAAGATGTCCAGCAGTGCCATCAGCTCAGAACTGGCAGAAACCAGCGAGACCCAGGTACAGCAATCTACTGCTTGCAGAACGTCTTCATGGAAGAGTTGCGGCCAAAAAGCCATACCTTCGATGTGGAAACAAGGCCAAGCAACTCATCTATGCACTAAAACATAGAAACTGGGGTGCAGAAGAATGGCAGCAGGTGCTCTGGACTGATGAGTCCAAATGTGAAATATTTGGCTGTAACAGAAGGCAGTTTGTTCGCCAAAGGGATGGAGAGCGGTACAATAATGAGAGTCTGCAGGCAGCAGTGAAGCATGGTGGAGGTTCCTTGCAAATTTGGGGCTGCATTTCAGCAAATGGAGTTGGGGATTTGTCAGGATTAATGGTGTCCTCAATGCTGAGAAATACAGGCAGATACTTATCCAACATGTAATACCATCAGGGAGGCGTCTCATTGGCTCCAAATGTATTCTGCAGCAGAACAATGACCCCAAACATACATCTAATGTCATTAAGAACTATGTTCAGTATAAAGAAGAACAAGGAGCCCTGGACGTGATGATATGGCCCCCAAAGAGCCCTGATCTCAACATTATCACGTCTGCCTGGCATTACATGAAGAGACAGAAGGATTTGAAAATGCCCACATCCAGAGAAGATCTGTGGCGTTCTCCAAGATGTTTGGAACAAGTCCCTTCAAAAACTGTGTGCAAGTGTACCTAGAAGAATTTATGCTGTTTTGATGGCAAAGGGGGAGGGGGGCACACCAGTTATTGATTTGATTTAGATGTCTCTTCTATTCATTCACTTTGCAATTTGTTAATTTAAAAAAAACAAAAAAAACTAACACTTCTATTTTTGAAAGCATTCTTACTTTGCAGCAACTGCCTAAAACTTTTGCACAATTCTGAATGAAACCAAAAAATAGGGCCTAGTAGAAATGACTAAATTCGCAAGATTTAATTGCCAGCTGTGTCATTTGTCATTGTTTTTTTTCTCTAGCTATAGAGCCATTAGCAGTTATGATAAACTGAGGCCCTGATATTATTTTAAGACAACTTGATAAGCTAGAGGCAATAAAATTTTGTATGATGACATATGTGGTGGAATCTGGACTCTCTCTTTCAAACTCTGTTAGATGTGGTAGGATTGTTAAGCTAATTCTCTTGTCTTTATGTGAAAGTACATTGCAAAGCCAAGTGAGAGGGAAAAAGAAAAACCATGATCCCCTTAATACCATTTTGAAGTAACCCCAAATTCAGTGCCTTGCGTCCGTTTTAATTTTGGCCTTAGAAAGGGCCTGTCCGCTATCTCGATATGTCTATATCAGTAAATACTTGTATTACCTGTTAAATAACAATTTTGGAGCACCTTTTTTTACATCTTTAGTTTTGCCGTTTATCTGATTTCTCCTGGAAATGTATGAATGAATTCACAATCATGTTTTACCATCCCCCTTGTGAATAGTGTGTCTATACACGGTCTGACGCTGGTAGCACTGATTTAGACCATGCACGGACGTGTGTATTTCGTAGTCCTAAAGACTAATATACATTGGTCCCAGGAAGTAAATATTTTTGTGTGATTAGGATCTGATTGTAGAGTCAGAAATAAATAATTCTTTGTAAGGGACCTATAAAATAAGTAAAAAAACTTGCATAAATGTACTTCCTTTGCATAGTGGACTCCTACAACTAAACACAGAAGACCTTTGTTGTACAATTTTATGGTAGTGTTTACGTGGTTATTACAATTGCGTTTGCAGACCTACGCAAGGCCTCGTGCACACTTAAAAGCCGTGTGTACAGAGCCAGTATGGCGGCACATGGGGTCCTTACAGTTCCTTATTACAGAGACATAAGCACACGGCATGGAGCCATTGTGTGGAAATGCTTCTCTGTAATATATGTGATGGAAAATGCCACATTTTTTTTATCTTTGTAGGCACACAGATGCACATTCTAGATACACAAATTTCTATGGCTGCCATATTATGAATCCATGTTGTATAGTCATGTGCACGAGGCTTAGGACTATTTCAGAATAGCTATTTTATGAAAATACGCATCCAGAATGTTGGAGAAAGTTATTTGAAATATTCTATTGTTGCCCTTCACTGGCAGATACACAATTGCCTAATATAGTAAACACATTTTAATGTCATACACTTTTTAAATAACCATGTCATGTGTGTGTTCTAGGTAAACAGATAAAGGATGGAAAGAAACCAGAACCATGCAAGCCAATCTTGAAAGTGGAATACAAAACAACAAAAAATGGGTGAGCAAACAACCTATGAATGTACAACAAACTCCAATAAAACTGCCTGCCGTTCCTTTTATTTACCTATAAACACAGAAAGTAGTAATATAAGAATATTATAATTGTGTTCAAAGCGTCAGCGTGCCATTATTCTGTTATGTCAAGTGACACCAGCCATATATTGTAAGACTAGCAAAGACACAATCTGGGACCGTTGGTGACTTACTGTGGACAATTCAGATATAGTACAAAATAATTTTTCTTTTTTGGGCTACTGAATGTACCAATTGGTGATGTAAGCATCTGATAAGTCAGTAAGTGGTAGTCATAAGTTATGTTCGTGCAACAATATTGAGGTGTTCCAATAGCCGTTACCATAGACATGGTATTTACAACAAAATCTATATACATATGACGGTGGGTAACATAACATAAACAATTCGAACAGACCACAGGTTCACATTATTTTTGATGTTCTGATTTATGTTATTGGCATAGTCGATGGTTGGCTGCGTGACAATTTTTAATATACTACGAGCTGTAGCAGGGAACCATGTTTGCCCGTGTAGTCCACTAAGCAAGTCTCGGCTATTTTAAACATTTTAATGCATATGATGATCTTTGTTTCAGTGGATGATACTACAATACTTAGACTACTTTATATTGTTATCCAGTATCTAATGGAGTCCTGTATAACCAGATACATGTGGATGCAGTCAATAAATATGATACCTTGTATAATACTTTCACAGTTTATTCTGCATTGTATTTGCTAAAAGTTGGATAATGTGTGTAGCGTTGAGGAGATCCCACCTGACACCCCATAAAAAATCAGAACTTCTTTCTACTGCATGGCTCTAGTTGAATGTAGGGTTGTCACGATACCAGAATTTGGACTTCGATACCGATACTTGGTGTAGTGTTGCGATTCTCAATACCAAAACAAGACTTTGCCAACAATAAAAATAAAAAAAAAGTTCTTCCGTTTTCTGATGTGAGGCAGATGGTGTGATGAATTTTGAACCTCCATGTGCCTCACATTAGTAGTGATTAACCCCATAATGTTTCTCATAGTCATAATGGACAACATTGGGTTAACGTGTGATGTACATGATGGGGTTATTTACTATTAATGTGAGGCACAAAATTCATAATACCCCGTGCCTCACATTAAAAAGTGAAAGATTTTTTTTCTTAGTTTTTTTTTTTACAGAGTACACATAAATCCGCTATAAATTTGTTGTGCAGGTTATTACGGTCGTTACAATATTGAATACAGTCCTGGACAAAATTGTTGGTACCCACAATGGAAAACCCACAATGGTCACTGAAATAACTTGAAACTGACAAAAGTAATAATACATTTTAATTTACTGAAAATCAACTAATGTAAATCACACATTGCTTTTGGATTGTGGTTCAACAGAAAAATTTAAAATAAACTGATGAAACTGGACAAAAATGATGCTGACTTAATATTTTGTTGTACAACCTTTTGAGGCAATCACTGCAAACCATTTCTGTAACTCTCAATGAGACTTCTGCACCTGTCCACAGGTATTTTGGCCCACTCCTCGTGAGGAAACTGCTCCAGCTGTCTCAGGTTTTAAGGGTGTCTTCTCCAGACTGCAAGTCTCATTCTCTTCCACATATGTTCAATAGGATTTAGATCAGGGCTCATAGAAGGCCACTTAAGAATAGTCCAATGGATATTCTTGCATATTTTTAGCAGTGTGTTATGGCTCATTATCCTGTTGGAGGACCCATGACCTGCTAAGGAGACCTAGCTTTCTGACAATGGGCAGCACATGATGAGATGCGGCCGGCGCTGGAATAATGAGCGGCAGGCACTCAAGACCGAGCATGGGGATGTTTTGCAGTGCGCCGGCCATGTTCTCTGTCTTCAGGGCCAGCGCCGCCACTCATGCAGGATATGTTGCTACAGACTAAGGCATCATGCAAACGGCCCGTAAAAAAACGAAAAGTAGGACATGCTCCATAATTTTCGGCACGGTTCTATGGCACAGACACCTTACTGTAGCGATACGGAAAGGTGTCCGCGGCCAATAGAACCGGCGGGTCGGTATTTGCAGACCGTATTACGGTCCGAAATTACAGAGATTTTTTTACGGTCGTGTGCATGGGGCCTAAATTCATGTGTTATAATACTAAGCTGTGCAAAATACATAAATTAACAGTATTAGAACAGTTTGCGGGTGCACGGCATCTAAATAGTATCAACATTTCGATGCATCGTGCAACCGTGGTTGAATGTTTAATAGAATACCTATCTAATGCTCTAAAGTAGCTCTTACTGATACATGTGCCTTATCTTTTGTATATGCACTGAGATTTTGTGCATATCCTTTGGACTACTAAGGTGACTATATTTAATTTGCCTCTTTTGAAGAATTCAACTGCTCCAGCAATATAATTTTACTGTACACGAGTTCTCATTATCAACTGTGTCATTTCCCTGTGTGTCGGGCCTCATTTGCATATACTGCACGACAAGCTACAGTGTGTCATCCTGTTTATTTTTTTAATGCCAGATGCAGGTCTCCGAATTAGCATGTTTCTAGTTTATAAGATGCAGCTGTGCCCCTTGCGTCCCTTATTTTACAAACGTCATTTCTGGATAACGTGGTATAAAAAATATAGATTGAGGAAAACCGAAAAGCCTGCAAACCTATATAAAAGATAAGAGTTGAGTCTATTTCTCCACTTTCTAACTAAAAATTGCTAACCGCAATTTTTTAAACTCAACTATTCTGCAGATAGTAAAAGGATGAAGATGTCGCTCTTAGTCTTGGCAATTGATTTTAGCAGTCATGAAGCTTTCCTGCATTTTGGACTTTAAAGGACACCCCGATCACTTTCTGTTATTTTTAAAGAAACCATAAAACAAACCAAAAGACACTCGACAAGGCATTTGGGAATTGAAAAACACAGAATTAGTTATCAAAATGGTGGGGGCACATCTGTGGTACTGGATGCATCCTAATACCACAAACAAAGCTGTATAATGTTGAGTGACACCCAAACTCATAGAAGGTTTAGAGTAAATACTACAGAGGCATGCAAAGCAGCCTGATCAATACTCTAGAAAAAGGTTTGGCCATGGAGACATGCAGAATATTTATGCTGCCCTCTGTGAGGGCATAAAGAAGTGGCAGGCTGATTTCAGCATGATGTTAAGTAGTAAGAACGCATACGTGATGGAATAAAAATACTCTTGCTGCCATGCCCTGGAGTGCTATGAGCAATTTTTGTTTAAGCCCTAATAAATAGACCGAATTGGAGAAGGGAGTACTTTTCTTGTTCCCATGACTGTAGCAGTCTGCCATGACAAAGTTGTGCCGGCCATGTATTATGGGCACCTTGTAATATTGATGGGGCCAAACAAACCTCTTGGAGTCCCAAATGAAACAATCCTTAACACCTCTGTTGTCGCAAGAGTTGGCGTGGGTCCGGCATGAGTTAGAGCCCTCCCTTGCTGAACAAGCTGAAAGAATCATCTGCTAGTCTCAGTAGCAATATTATATACACACAATAGAAATAATTCTCGTCTGGCCCACTGACTCAGATGTAAAGCCCTGATATTCTTTCCCATTGTGCATGCAAGAAGGGAACACAACCTTCAACCCTCAGTCAATAGTGCATGAGTTTCACAGTCACCTGTCTTAATTTTACACTGAGCAGACTATCCTTGAGCAGTGCCCGTTCAAGATTTTCTCTCTGCCACCCCTGCCCACCAGCTTGGCTGAAGAGAATTAGAAGGTGCCATTAAAACCAAATAAAAGGCCTTCCGTTTTGAGCATAGCCCTGTCAAAATTTTTCCACTCTTAAAAGTTGCGAGGTCTTTAACTCCACCACATCTTCATCTATGATCCCAAAGTACAGACGTTAAATGACTAGCTAAAATTCTCGACAGGCATCGGATAATGTACGACAGGTTCACCACCTGTTAAACTTTTGTGAACACAGGGGCATTGAGGCGATGCTCTTTTCTCGATGTCAGAAAGGTGTTTGATACGGTCCCCTGTAGTACAAAATGACAATGGAACTCTCTGTTGCATCAATTATTGAATCCAAGTGATATTTATTTGTCAGTGCAATTGAACATGCAAAATAGTGCAAGTAAGTATAAACTTAGCGACAAAGTAAAGGACGTTTCGGTCCATCCTGACCTTATTCTCCAAATCGCAGGTATAGAGAGATAAGGAGTGGGCATTAGAAGTGCCCCAGGTATAGCAAGATATGCTATGCCTGGCGACAGGCACATTATCACTCCACGTATTACACATAGTACTGACACCCCGTGTACTATTCACAGCACTGACCCCCTATTCATCACACTTATTTATTTTTTTATTACATTTTCACAAAGTTCCTACACTTCTATACCATACACATTTCTTTCACACCCTAGCACTACACGAACACTGACACTCAATTATCACACACTTGTGAGCACTTAGTTCGCCACTCCCCTCAAGACTAGTGGGAGTGGCTATCACTATTTAATGCACCCTCCTTCTGAAGCATTTTTGACCTGTCTGCATCCTGCTCGCAACGGGTTTTCACCCACCCACTTAGTAAGTATGGCCTTTTTTCTGGTTTTGAAGTTATCTTTGCCCCATTTTTTTCTGCTGTCTGCATGTGACTCGCATCTAGACGGTGCTTTTGGCGCCCATTTCTTACCTCTCTATTACTGCGACTTGGAGAATAAGGTCCTGGAGGACCGAAACATCCTTTTATTTTGTAGCTAAGTTTACACCTATTTGCACTATTTTGGAAAACACATGTTCAATTGTATTGTCAAATAGCACTTGGATTCAATACTTAATGTGACAGAGAGTGCCCTGATTGACTTAAAACTGTGGTTCCCCTAAGGTGTTTGTACAGTACAATGGGTTCTCCTCTGACCTCTTCTCTACCACTAGAGGCACCAGCCAGGGAGGCCCCCCTTCTCGCCCTTGCTCTTTATTCTAGTCGTTGAGCCCATGGCAATCCCTCGCTTCCCTCCTCAATGGTCCCTAAACTGTCACATCTTTTTTGTGTGCTCTCAGTCTTGAGCCAATAAAATTGCAAATCTAAAAATCTGGTCAAACACTTTGAAGCAGGACTCAAACTGCACCCTTTGTCTCTTAGTGCTGTATTAATCATATTTTTGTAAAAATAGATTTTGGCGGAGAAAGTCTTTAGCATAGAATTTTCTTCTACCACTTTGTTCTGACAAAGTGTTCACAAGAAGATGTGAGTTAGTATGTCTTTTCCCTTTGCAAGAAGATCAATGATGTTCCTTATTGCGCTCAGCAAATGTGATATTTATTGAATTGTTGGGAACTGAAAACTCATTGGATGGACAATCAAACGCATAGAAACAGACCTATATGAGATCGATATCAGATCGAAAACTCACAATAGTTCAATCATCCCAAAAGTTTTACTGTAGAACAAAGTACAGTATATACAATTGTGTGACAGATCTTCAGAGCACAGTAATAAAACTAAGGAAATGTTGAAATAATCCCCCCCCCCCCCCCAGGGATTTTAGGGAATGAACATTGAATATGTGCAAATTTAACCTCTTTGCTTGTAGTCTTCTGACAGTCTTCCATGTTTTGGTACTTGGGAAATATATGGGATTCAAGGACTAAACCCATTCCAGACACTGATCCTGGTAAATCGGCAATCACCTCAGACTGCGTTTTCCAAGCTTTCAGCTTTTATTCAGGTTAATGCAGTCACTGATCTCTATTGCAGTGAAGGTTAAATATGAGGACGTCTTTTTTACCACTACAACAGCTAAGCATTAATGAGATTAAGGGGGGACATTGGATTGGTGGACAGAAAAAAAACGACTTGTCCCCAAAAAAAACTGTATATATTTTTATTTGCTGCTTAGTAATGATTTGTCGAAAACATCCTATACCCTCAAATATCTACAGTAAGTGCTGAGTTTGTATACTTGTTCTCAGTCAGTAAATAAGTGTAACTTTCTGATTGGATGAGAGAGATTACCAATAAAATGAAGCTTGTTTTATCTCGAATTAATACAATTTATTTATCTCTAAATAAAAGATTACACATAAACCACAATGTTTTAAATGTACAACCTCTGAGACAATCACCCAAAATGGCAATAAAAAATATTTTTTTTAGTATTCTCATAAACGAGAGCCGATATACATAGGATATAAGGGGATTGAAAATCCATCCGAAAAATCTAGCCTAGATTTGGTCTTCTTTAAAAAGTGATCATTTGGGGGAGTTTCACTGTATTTTACTATGTAACTATGTGAGTGTATTTTATTTAATCAGATATTTATTGGTCTTGTTTCTATAAATAGTATTACAGGAGAAGATTTATAACTCCGTGTATGACACCATGCGGTAAACCTTTTCCTGTATCCTCTATATAGGAAAGCACAGCAGGTCACTCTTTCCTATACAGTAAAAAAAAAAAAACTGTTGACATATACCTGCCTGCTATTTGCCTAAAGGACCCTCTTTTGGAAAATGTTGGGTGCATGTGTCCCTATGAATACATTGGATATATGCATCGGTAGCTTTCCTGGTGCATACGCCGAACATAGGGAAAAAACAAAATGTGAACAGAGCCTAAACATTTCATATTTGTTTTGTTTCGTTTTATAAAGCTAAAAAACAAAATAGTGAATAGTTATACAAAAATACAACTTCACTTTATTACATTGCAGTTAAACAATTTTAATATTTACATAAATGTTATTAAAATTAGTGATATTCCCATCTGATTCATTTATGGCATAAAGATGTCATTTCTGGGACCAACACCTATCTCTAGAACAGGACCCCCTGACCCCGTCCTACCTTCTCTCGCTGGTCCCCAGCCACTGAGTTACAAGGTGGCAGGGTGTGTGGAAACGGCTGAGCTTCGTGGTTTCTGTAACCCCTGCAGAAGTGAATGAGAGTTACGGTGACCGTGAGCTATACTGTTTTCGTAGCTCCTGGGTTCCGAAAACCGCGTAGCTCGCTGTTCTACGATATTTTTGTAACTTTTCACTTCTATGGTAATTACAGAAACGGTGTAAATCAAGGGCGAGGGACCAGCACCAGTGGGAGAAGATAGGATGGGGGTTAGGGCACCCTGTTATAGGGAGAGGTGCAGGTTCCAGAGGTAAGACCCACATCGGACATATGGCATTTCCTGTGAATATGTTATAGTTTGAGATGGGAATACCCCTTTGTTTTGCATGTTTTCTAAGGACGTAGCTGTTCATGCACACAAGTCTTCGTTTTATAATCTCAAATCGAGAAAAAAAAATCCTGTTAAAGAACATGGAAACAGGAGCAGTGGTTATGCAAGTAGCATAATTCTTTTACTGATATTTTGAAAGCGAACACTATAGAATATAAGAATGTAAGCAAGCATTTCATTGGCAACGGTAGGCCAACATTTATCCCCCCCCCCCCCACTTCCATAGATATGGTTTTTATACATAGTTTATTTTTCATTACATATTTCGGTTTAGTAACTTACATTCTAAATCTATGACAAGAACGTCTCTGCTTTAAACATCCTTGCGTGTTAAAACCGTATATAGCACAATATATAACTAAATAAATATTACTTTACATAAATACTCATGCAGCCTCAGAAAAAATCATAGCTGAATGTGCATATATTCAGGAAAACAGCGGCACAGCATGTTTGATAAAGACCCATTCAGGGGTTGAAACGTTGCAAGTGTTTTTATGCTTGATGAATAAATCAAATACACTTCTTTGGATTATCTGGAGTGCAGCAGTTCCTTTCTTCGATTGCATAGCAGAATGGGCACCACTGGCACTTTATTCTAGCAGTCAGCTGGAGTCACAGCAGTCAGACCCACACATATTACGCATTGATGTCACATCCTAGTGATATGCCATCAATGTCCGAAGTGAAAAAACGCACTATGCTGTCAAGACTTATTTTTTTTACATTTTGTGAGACTCTGGTCTTTAGTCATTTGGAACTGTATAATTCATGATAAAGGCTCTGCTCACACCATGTTCAATGTGTACGTTCAGTGTATGCATTGGGACACATGCTGAATGTATTCATAGAGCTCTATAGACCTGAGGAATTCCAAAAGAGTGTCCTTGTTGCACCAGCCAAGGCTGGTAAAAGTTGGCATACTTTTTTTTTTTTTTTACAACATAGGTAAGCGTAGTCGGCTGTGTGTCCTTTTGGCATCAGCCAGGCGAGTATATGTCGATATACGTTTTTTTTTTTTTTTACTCTAAGAAAGAAAAGGTTTAACTGTGGAATTCTAAAAACAGTGATGTTACAATACAGGGATAATGCACACAGTGATTACACAGTAGCAAAGAAATAACACACTCAAAAAATGTGATAGCACAGTACAGGGGAAAAAAACTGAATGTTGCCACCACGACAGGAAAATGCACATAAGGGTATCACAATACAGGAAAAAGGCAAAATCTGATGATGGAGCAGATTGATAATGCATACAGCAGGGGTGCGTCAGGTTTTCAATTTCCCCCTTCGTTATCCGTAGGATTGACTAGCTGCACCTGTTTGGAGATGGGCCCCCTTAGTTGTTGGGCCCCATAGCAGCTGCTATGTTACGCCCATGAACTTATCCTATGGCTTTACATATCTTTATCTTGAAGACAAATGTATTTATCCCCACGCATGATTCATATTATGGGGAATAGTGATTATTTTATGTTTTATGTGATTATTTTATGTTTTATGTCTTGTACACTTATGTACAGTGCTTTTAAATGGTTTCATTTGTATATTTAGATACAGTTAAGTTACTGAAACATTAAGGCTATGTTCACACTGAGTATTTTGGGTGAGGAATATCTGCCTCAAAATTCCGTTTGGAACTTTGAGGCAGATATTCCTCTCCCTGCACGCCGATTTTCGCGGCAATTATCGCGCCGTTTTTCGCCCGCGGCCATTGAGCGCCGCGGGCATAAAACAGCGAGATATACGCTTTCTCCTGCCTCCCATTGAAGTCAATGGGAGGTCCGAGGCGGAAGCGCCCGAAGACAGGGCATGTCGCTTCTTTTTCCCGCGAGGCAGTTTTACTGCTCGCGGGAAAAAGACGCCGACGCCTCCCATTGAAATCAATGGGAGGCGTTCTCGGGCCGTTTCTGCCGAGTTTTGCGACGCGGTTTCCGCGTCAAAAAACTCTGCAAAATACCCCGTGTGAACATAGCCTAAAGATCTACTTAGTAACTTTTTTTTTTGTTGATTTTCAGTAAATCTAAATAAATAGCACAAACAATACTTTCCCTTTTTACCAGTTGCTAATAACCACAATAGAAAAAAACGTTCCATCAGAGTCTAGACACCGTTATCTGTCCGTTCATTCATGGCCTTTAGCATAGTCTTGCAGCTCTTCTATTAGTAACCAACAAAAATGAGTGTCACTTGGTTTTTCCAAGGCCCTTATTAAAATCACAATTGCTAAGGGTTTTTGAGGTGTGTGCATTGATTGTACGCTGCTTCACTGAGGCCCTAACCTTGTGTGCTAATGGGTCTATTTATAGGAATGGGGATGATCTGCTGCCTTCTACTGATAATTGCCGAGCTTTATATTTTTCCTGTCATTTTGGATAACCTTTACAATGCATTTATTTTTTCCTCTTTCTTCACCTGTTTCACTATGATGTTGTGGTCAGATATTAGGTCATTGTCTTCTGAAATAGAATTATTCTAGCTATTATGATTCTTTCAGTAATGGAAGCACTGTATATATTCTCATGGTTTTAATTCTATCACTAGTTGTAATTTTTTTGTAATTTTTTTTTTTTAATTCTCTATTGAAAAGTTTTCGCAAATATAGTAATATGGATTTTACAAGGTATCCAATCTGCAAAAATCGAAAACCACAGAGGGCACCCAGGTCCTGTATAGTAATTTTATACAAATAGTTTAGACGAGGTTCGAAAGGAAGGTACATAAAGATCAGGAGTATAAAACTATGAATGGAAGTCTGAACCCAGGTTTTTAGTGTGTTAATGTACTGCATGCGGTCAGATATATTATAATAATAATATAAAAAAAAAAAAAGACTCAAATTATTACATTTGGAAAATAAAGAAGATTACGATCAACAACTAAGTCTTTTATAGAGGAGCACCATCGGCCCCACACGCTCATAAATTTAGTATGTTGTCTGTATTCCCAATTGGTGATCTCCTCCATCCTACACAAGTGATCCATCTTGTCAACCCATATCTGAATGGAGGAGGGTTCTTGAGAGTTTCATTTTAACAGGATCAGTAGTTTTTCTGCAGTAATCCTAATAGTAATGAGGTTGTCTCTGGAAGGCTTTAAGGGAACCTGTCACCAGCATTTCACCTATTGAACTTTACTTCTCCCTCACTGGCCGCTGCTATAAAAAGTTAATCACCGTTATCCCCTCTCCTAAACTCCTGCTCCGACTGTAAATAACGGTCTGTAAACTTTTCGCGCCTTTTAACGTAATAATCCGGAGTCCCTTTGTGCGCACACCCAAGAAGAGGACATCAATGCACTATCGCAGGATTTTGTGTGCTGGTGGAAGGTGAGGAGCGGTCAATCAAATGTAAGGAGGCGGGGTAAGCTCTGAAAGACTTGACAAATGAAGATTTGACTCTTCAAATGAAGATGTGACTCTTTTCAAATGAAGATGTGACTCTTTTATGCTCATTAGCATACTGTGTGGGAACACTAAAAACCGGAATACTAAAGCTACAGAGCCGACTAAGAAGACAATTAAAGGTTATATAGAAATGATTTTTACCCGCTACCACCAGGTAGTGCTGGTTTAATAGGTGAAATGCTGGTGACCACTTCCCTTTAAAGTACAGGTTAGATTTCCACAGTAGGAATAACTTGTCAGAGAAGTCGATTCTTGTAATAGAGAAGGAGCCCCTAAGATTGTTGGATAGAACATTTCTATTCGATTTTAAATGTTTTAATCATGTAAGTGAAGATTGTCAAATATTTTTCTATTTTTGCAACTTATTTATGGTATTTCTTATTATGCCAATATACATACCCAAGTAGTGGTGTTTACAGTAATAGAGAAGGATATCCCCAGCCAGAAGGGCTTCATCACTGGGCAGCTCCACAATTTGTGTGTTCGCGAACCTGGTGCCTTATTCTATTACTAGTTTTCTATATTTGAACAATGCAACATTAGACATCATCATTAAGAGATGCGTTTATAAAAATATGAAAACGTAAAGTCAGACAAGTGACTGAATTGTAATGTTTTCTGCTACAGTTGCATATATACAGAAGGGAAGATCCAGAAATAGTTTTTTATGGACTGGATCCTGTATTAAAAGCAGATTTTAATGGCAAGAGGGTAAAATTTGGGTGGCTTTTCTGGATGCCGAGTTTCAGCATGTGCGTCTTGAAAGCAAAAAGCTAAAGTTTTTAAAAAGCCCAGCTAGTTCTTCTTAAATATTCTCCTCCCAACTGATCTTATTCAGTCTCATATCTGACTGTAAGGCATCTGCAAAAAAATCCCTCCCCCAATGTTTGGACTGAAATAGGAGACGAAGACGCCTAAACCATTCTCCCTAGCTAAGATCCACCTCTAAGCCTCTGTCACCAAAAAAATGGAAAGAATAAGGAGAAAATGAACGCCTGTATTCTCTACAACATTTCTTCTAGACTGTATATTTCAGTAGCATGCAGAATCCTTCCCTTCTAGGTTTATGGTATACCATCAGGGCTAATACTGTAATTCCACCCGCCCCTGTAATCCAGCATACAGTCGTGTTTCACTTGTAATTTCTGGATCTTGTTTAAGTGTGCCAGGGAATTATTTTAATGAGAAATAGCACAAATTCCCTTTTTTTGCTGAATGTTCTGTTAATTTTTTTTATTTTTTATTCGAAGACAAGCTGTAAAATTATTGCAAGTTCCCCGGAAAGACTAGTTCTATTTTGATGGGGCATCCAAATACATTTAAATTGGTGCTTATCTGCTTATTGCCATTTCCACAGATGGGATTTGCTCATTTGTAGCAAGAAAAATAAGAGTTTGACTGCTGTAACTTGAAACATAGAACGTTCACACAGTTCATTTCCATCCCTCAGTCTTTTCTGGCTGCTGGCCTTCTTTTTTGAGAGACGTAGAAAAGGTCGTTAAAAGACGACAGCATTACAGAACCACAGTGCACACAGTCTACTGTTTCCACCTGGCGTTGTGAGGAAGCTCTATACACCTTTTATTTATCCTTGTCCTCCCGTTAAACTTCAGATCTGCAGTTGAATAAATGGTTAAAAGAAAAAGAACTAGATGTAACATTGTAGCGACCAAGATTTAAAAAAATAAAAAAATCCTGATCACCTAATGTGGCTTTAAAAAAAAAAAAAAACTTACATTTTTAGAGTATTTCCTATCCCTCATGTTTTTCTTTTTGTTTTTTTTTTGTTTTTCCACATTTAGTTCAATTGGTAAAAAAAAAGAACACTGTGTTCATAAGCACGTGTAAAAACAGTTGTTTTCATGTGCAGTACCACTGTGCCATAGAAGCAGTTCTAGGAACCTATCCAACACATTCTTCTTTAAAGGGGATGGCAGAGATTTTGGCAAATTTGTTTAAATTCTAATAAACCTTTGCAGTTTTTCCGTGCTACTGTGCTCACTTTCGGCTCCTGATGGCCTTCGGTGACGACGTGTCTATAATGATGCAACATCTTCATACCGCATTGTCCATTTGCTGCCACAGAATGTTATGTCACTATGGACGATATAGTGATTGGATGATGTGGCAAAGTGAAGACATTTCTTTATTATACGGTTTTTCACAGGTTGATGCTATTAGAGTAGTTTGTCTGAATCTTTGACAAACCCTTTAAGAAAAAATACAGTGATATATTTAGCACGTTGGGTGATATTTACTAAGCCCACAGTAAATGCACCGGAATTGCGCAAGATTTGTTGTGTTTTAGTTACTTTTTGCCACTCACTAGACAGTTTAGAGTCTAAAATAAGGGGTTTTCGTTTACCCAAAAGAGGGCACCAAAATAGTAAGAAAACTGAGAGGTGGCATAAGTAAAAGAAAAGTGTCTAACACACCTGGAAAAATGCACCAAATTTATCATACAGCGTGCACCATAAATCTTCTGCCTACCTGGTCTAGTTTTAAGCTGTATATACAGTATAACATAACAAATCCCCCCCCCCCCCCCCCCAATGTTTTGCTGATTTGTTTATCGTGCAGTATTCCAAGGCTTTAGCTTTCACCACAACTAAAACCTGAGATTCTGATATTGAAACCTCCAAAAACCCTCTGATATTTTTGTGGGGTTAGACTAAATTTGGGAAATAGCAGTTATATGGCAGAAATGATATTGTTGACAATGATCTCCGTGATGGAATACAATCTTTATTAGCGTCATACAATTGGTTCGGCAGGAATGATTAGTATTTTTTTGGCACATTGTATACAGTAGTACAAGCATCGTACACATGCATTTTGTCATTGCTTTGCCCACTGACATTGCTTGACAGATGGGCAGAATGTCTGCGGTGTTTGTAGTTGCCTAGCAATGAACAATTGCTTGTTTTTCATCAGAAATTGCTTCATTCATGAAGAACACATCTTAGGGTTTTAACCCCTTAATGACCAGCCTATTTTAAACCTTAATGACCTGGCCATTTTTTACATTTTTCCATCGTCGCATTCCAAGAGCTATAACTTCTTTATTTTTGCGTCGACATAGCTGTATAAGGTCTTGTTTTTTGCGGGACAAGTTGTATTTTTTAATAGCACCATTTTGAGGTACATATATTTATTGATTAACTTTTATTAACTTTTTTTGGGGGGAATAGAAAAAAACCTGAAATTTTGCCACACTTTTTTGCGTCTTAAATCTACGCCGTTTACCGTGTGATATAAATAAGACAATAACTTTATTCAGCGGGTTGTTACGATTGCAACGATACCAAATTTGGATAGATTTTGTATGTTTTACTACTTTTACAAAGTAAAAACGCTTTTTTTTTCAAAATTATTTGTTTGTGTGTCTCCATATTTGAAGAGCCATAACTTTTTTTATTGTTCCGCCTATGCAGTTGTATGAGGGCTTTTTTTTTTTGCGGGAAGACTTGTCGTTTTTTTTGGTACCATTGGAGTAGATGCGACTTTTTGATCACTTTTTATCACATTTTTTTTAAGTCGGGATTCACAGAAAACAGCAATTTTTCCATAGTTTTTTATTACATTTTTTACGGCGTTCACCGTGCGGGTTAAATAATGTAATAGGTTTATAGCCGGGGTCGTTACGGACGCGGCGATACCAAATATGTGTAACTTTTTTACTTTATTTTGGCTTTTCAATAGTAAAGCAGTTTGTAAGGGGAAAAAGTGGGTTTTTCATTTTTTTTCACTTTTTTTAAATTAACTTTATTAAACTTTTTCTTTTACTTTTTTACTAGTCCCACTAGGGGACTTTAATATGCGATTCTCCGATCGCTATTATAATACACTGCAATACTTTTGTATTGCAGTGTTTTACTGCCTGTCCGTTTAAAGCGGACAGGCATCTGCTAGGTCATGCCTCCAGCATGATCTAGCAGGGATTCGCTCCAGGCAGACCTGGGGGCCTTTATTAGGCCCCCGGCTGCCATTAGAGACACAGACACTCGGCGATCTTATCGCCGGGTGTCATTTGGATGTGAGTGAGCTCCCTTCCTCTCTCCAAAACCACTCAGATGCGGTGCATGCTATTGTGCACCGCATCTGAGGGGTTAAACGGGTGAGATCGATACTAATAGCGATCTCACACGGCAGAGCAGGGACGCCCCCAGCCCTCAGCTACATCTGGCAGCTGAGAGCAGGGAGATTTGACGGCTCCCTGCTCTGTTTACTTTATCTTGATGCAGTGCCGTAAAAAGGCATATACATCAGAATAAAGCTAGTTAGTGGCCGCCGTTAAAAGCCTTTATTAGACAAGTGGGAGGTAACAGCAGTGATTCTCCTGAGGTGGAGCTAGCTCACAGCCTCTGACGCTGACCTATCAGCATGAAGCTGCTTCACACATTCTAGAGGGAAGGGGGATCAATTCAAATAGCCGTATCTCCGGCTGTGGACCACCTAGAACAGCATATGATGGCAATGGTGGCATATGGTGGCATGGTGGCATATGAAAGAGATTCTAATCTTTCATATGACAGCAGTTGTAGCTGTGACACAAGTTGAAAACCGGAATGGAATATGTATACTTTATGATCACCCTGTGTTGCTGGGCAGAGAAGGGGGAGAAGCTGTAAGCTGATTGGACAGCGTCATACAGAAAACATTACACCGCCCAGAGTGAAAAGAAAGAGTTACCTCCTATTCGGCTATTAGAGCTACATTACCATATTTAGAAAAATGCTCAGAACTTTGCAAATAATAAACTTTTTTTTTTTTTTTTTTTAAACAAATCACATAAGTAGTTATCAGCAGCAAAGCCCCTATTAGATTAGTTAGGAGATAGGGAATTAATAAATCAGTGACAGATCCTCGAAACCATTGAGCAATCACTCTCTCCTCCTCCTTCTCCTCCAGACTGCCATGTTTGATTCCCTCTATTCTCTGATACTGACAGCTTGTGTGATCTGCCCTCTCCGAAGACTTGGAAGATTTCCCTCATTTCCAAACTCTAATCTGCTATATACAACCACCTCCCCTTCCCTTCTGCTATCTAACAATGAGAGAAGGGATGGGGAGAGCAGCAGGACAAGCTGCTTTTTCTTCTGTATGACTTCATGGGCACAATACATTTTTGACTCAAATAGGTTGCTGTTGCTTCCATTACTGTTTTGTAAAATCTGCACTTTCTAAAAACTTTTGATACGTCATAGAGACCCCCACCGTCGCATGAAACGCAGAAGCGCTCCTTGTCAGGCTGAAGACGGGCTCACATAGAATGTTTATGACCCCGTCTTTAGCCTAATGACTAGCGCCCATCACAGTCAAAGGTGCAAGGTTCCTAGCGGAGTACTTTCATTTCAGCGACAGTAGGGGGGGTCTGCATCCGGACCTCCACCGATCCAAACGTCTCTCTATGACATAGCAAAAGTTTTTTGAAAGTGCAGATACTCCTCTAGAGACTAAAAATCTCTGCAATCCAGGACACAGAATCTACAAATAGCCTGATTATGCGCAGGGGGTGATTAAATATACCATTGTTCATCTCACCCCTTTAGAAGAAAAAAACAACCAAAAACCTATATATGACCGTCAGAGAGCAAATATTCTCTCTCATTGGTATATGAAGGTTAGTAATAACAAAAGTCCATGTATCTCACCCCTTGGGTCACTTGCAGGCTGTATAGGGGGAGGGATGAAAGTAACAGAGACTCTCAATTCCAACTCACCCTCCTATACACAGATCGAAATCCATGAAGTAAAACTTTTCATCCTGCACTGTTACTTAAAACAAATGCTGTGCCTTTAATGTTGTCCCTAGAGCTTTAATCGTCTGAAAGAAAAGATCTTACAGTCTAGTCACGTCAATCATTGAAAGTAATTATGTATTACATACATCCTTGGCAATGGCAGTATTAATGGGGTTCATTGGAGTTCCATATTTTTGTGACTGCAATAATGACACAGACTACTCTACTAATACTGGATACTGGAAAGGCTGACGGAAACCCCAGCGGAACCTCCGATTAGTAGTGTGACAATACCCGTAGCGGCTCTATGTTCTGGTATATATAGGGGGTCCCTTAGCATTAGATAACCCTTTCACTGACAAGGACATATGCAATATGTCTTCACTTTAAATGCTTACTGCAACTAGATTACACTCCAGTCCCTGGAAGAAAAAAAAACAATAGTAGAATGTACGCCGCTGAATCAGACTTGCATAGGGAGCGTAGTCTTCATGTCTCAGACACCCCCCTCTACTCCTTCACTGCCCTCTGAAGTGTCAGTAGCGATGGACCAGCTCTGACGTCCTCAGCGCTGTTCCATTAGAGGGCGGTGGAGGGGGCGTCTCACACATGCAGACTACACTCCCTATGCAAGGCTGAGACAGCGGCGGCCATGATGGATGGAAGACAACCGGACTGAGAACGAGGCAACGGAGAGAGAAGAACCAACGGGATGGACACCAGGTAAGTTAAAATTTATTCTACTTATTATTTTTCTTGTGGGGTCTGGAGGGTCGCTTTAAGCTTAGCTCCTGGTATCATATCAAAGCCCAGAATCTCAATTAATACCAGACTCAAAGCTCTAGGTGCAAAATTTTAGGGGAGCTGCACTCATTTGAAGTCAAGGAGCAGCATGAAAAGTTTTACTTGCTGGTTTGTGTCCGTAAGGAAGGGATTAGAGGGGTTTAGTAGAGGGAGAGATTCCAGCCTGTTATTGCCATCTCTCCCCCTCTACAGCCTCAAGGACCTCAAGGGGGGGGCAGGAACTTTTCTTCAAGTTATCACCCCTCTTACCAATCAGAGAGGAGACTGTAGGTGCTTTGCAATTTATTACTTTTTAGTGGGACTTTACACCTACTACAGGGTGAAAAAAATGAGCAGTTACACATCTAATCATGATGTTTGTTGACTCAGATTTTTACTGGTATCTGCATCGCAGAGATTTTTGGTTTATTTAGTTTTGGTGAATATGTGAAGATCTATATGCATGAGGCATCTTGAACATTTATTTTTAAGGGGAATGTGTCATATAAAAAAATATTTTTTTTTTGTCAATCTCAGATTTTTTTTATTGAAACATTTTCATACAATACATCAATACTCAACAAAAAATAAAAAACCTGAACATGTTCCGCCACGCAGGGCATATAGAGATATACATCCATCAAGAGTACAGTAATATGATATACATATACATCAAAATGTATCTCCTCATACATATTCACAGAGGCTTAAATATGTCACAGAGCCAGAACAAGTCAGAAAATAAATCGAAATACAAATACCAAACCCCCCCCCTGCCTAGCAACATTCGCACAAACCTCTGGGACTATATAAGAAGAAGGTGTAGTCATATATTTATTTTAGTTTCATTAGATTTAAGGATTTCGATTATAAATATTTTTTGGTCTTGTAGCTATTTATTTTTTATTTGTAAAAGATTCCCTGGGGGTGGCCATAATGGAGACGCCTTCCGTCCTGTATAGTCCGTACAGCATGCGTTATGAGTTTTTACATCTGTAACACCTTTTTCTGTATGTGCGTTGGTACCATCGTTAAATGCAACACAACAATGTTTGAACATAACCACTGCTCATCGTCACTTGTGGATTCATGTGTGTATCGGACCTGGAATATGGAATAAACTTCCATACACCAGAGAACAGGTTTGAGAACCCCTGACTCTAGATATCAGTAACAACATATAAGAAGCTAGGTTTTATCCTTTTAATTTTCCAAAGATTATTGAATAATATCCAAAAGAAATACTTACAGAACTTAGCAACTCAAAATAAAAAGAGAAAAACAAAATCATATAGATATCACTTTACTGTCAGGCCATGTAACATAATGATTTCACTACTGAGGCGTAAAATTGCCTTTTATTATAGCGCAGAATATGAAAAGCCATTTCACAACACAATCAAAGCTGGTGACAAGTGAATGAAGTAAATGGAAAGAAAGACCGTCGCATGAATCAACGATTTAAACAAGAAAATAAGTATTCATAGACTTAGATGGAAATTAGAGCTAAGGCTAGGATTCCACAGCAACAAGGCATCACCCGAATCATGGAGTTGCAGCATTACTGTGTCATATATCGCAACTTCAATGTTCTCTTAAGGGAGAAAATAAATTGAGTAATGAGACCAAAAAGAGGAACCAGAACAAGTCCCTTATTAGAAATACATAAACATGGTATGCCAACACTAAGAGCAAAACCGATCACTGTATACCACAAAAGACAATGAAAAAATCAATAATAGTTATATCAATAAATCTTTATTAGAATTACAAAAATCAGGCAAGGACTGTCAAGATAAAACATTAAAAGGTCAATAAAACCAGACTGAGGCGGTGATGACCTATCCAGCATAAATATACACAATGTACAAAGAACAAACATATGCCACAAGTATATAAAGTCAAATATCATATAAGCAGTATATTGGCATCGTTGGAACCAAAGACCTACGGTATAAAATAAAAAATAGGACTAGCGGAGACCCAGAGTAACGAATATATATTAGGAAACCGCAAATCGCACGAAATGTGCATATACATCAAATGGAAGCAGGTATGCTTTCCAAGTACCCAATAGATACCGAATGACTGTACCAATATTAACCCATCATGGGATACTTGCAAAAAATTACACTGCTGGAAAGACCACCACCTCAGGACCCCACGATAAATTGAGTAATGACCTTGCAATTATTGTTAAAAAAAAATCCAGCATGGTCACAAGGAAGTATGTTAGTTCCTTTCTTCCTTTGTTTACATCACTGGACTACATTGTCCAGCATGCCTCGTTGCCAGGTGTTTTACTGGGGAGTTATCCATGCCTGTCTTCACACTATACGATGTGTGTGCTTTTAGTGCACACCTGGGTTATTTACATGATTTTATATATTAAACTGTTTTTTGGGTTGACCTTCTACATTTACACTAATGGTATTCAACCTGTGGCTCCTCAGCTGTGATGAAACTACAAGTACCAGCATGCTATGACAGCATGTATAGACAGTCTGAATGCTGAGAAGCCACAGTTTGTAGAGCACTTATATAAACCTATAAGGCTTAGTCACGTATAAAGTACATATTCAATCTCACATGTCTGTGCACTTGGGGGGGGGGGGGGTGTTTCACAGTGATTGGTTCCCAGGAAGAACTGACAGAGGAAATAAAGGGCCTTACATACAGTCACAGATTTTTGACCACAAGTTTAAGATCTCATCCACAAGAGAACTTGTTTGGCTAATGGGATGTAAATTCAGAAATGCATTCCGGTTTCACTTGTGGCTGGGGGACTACACTTACACATACATAATATTGGCATAGGGCTTCGTTCACATCATGCGTTCGTGGGTTCCGTCCGACCTTGCCGTCAGGGGAACCCGTGAACAGAATACAAATGGAAACCATAGATTGATTTCATTGGTGACAGATCAGGTGCAAATGGTTTCCATTGTGTAAGGATTCTATTGTTTTGGCGGAATCAATGCCGTAGTCGACTGCGCTATTGATTCCGTCAAGCTCGATGAGATATTGCTCGAGGTGAAACTAGAACAGTCGTATAGTATGGCTTCGTTCACATCTGCGTCGTTCACATCTGCATCACCATTGATTTCAATGGTGAGGGATCCAATGTCAATGGTTTCCGTTTGTCTCCGTTGTGCAAGGGTTCCGTCGTTTTGACGGAATCCATACCGTAGTCGACTATGCTATTGGTCGCCTATGGTTTCCGTTTGTCTGTCAAGGTTCCGTTCCGATGGAACTTCCGAACGGAGTCGTAGCGCAGATGTGAACGAAACCTAACCCCATTTATTAAGGTATGTCAAAGTACAGTTTAGACTTGCCTTACTCTAAGATATATTTGACTGTCTGACATAAGTAAAGGTTACCAATCAGAAAAAAGTTCTAGGGGCATATTCACACGGTGTGGTTTTTACCACACAGCCAAAAGCCACACTGATAAACCGCGTGCATTTTTACCAAGATTTCCCATGGCTCCATGCTAACGCAAAATAAAATTTTTGCAGTGCGATTTACACCTGCTCAGCAAAATACTTGCCAACACCGCACCGTGTGAATACACCCTAAGTCTCAACTAAAATAAGTGCTAAGGCCCCATGGGCGTGGCCTACCGTGGACAGTCACTCGCATTTCCGTGCTGTGCTCCCATTCTAAAGTATGGGAGCACGGTCCGTAAAATAAAAAAATTGGACATGTTCTATATTTTATGGAAACTTTCTGCGGCCCGGACACCTTCCCGTAAATATACGGGAAGGTGTCCATCGACCAAAGAAATTAATGGCTCCATAATTACAGATAAAATCTACGGTCGTGTGCATGGGCCGAAGTCTCAGATTATTCGTTTTTGCTCCTGTTTGACCACTTTGTGAAAATACATGCCATCTCCTTCTGAATTTGAAATGTTCTTTAAGAGATTTCACTATGCACTATTGAATACACCAGTGCCTTCCCAGGGGGTGTCCCGTGAGACATAGAAATTACTAAAATATAGCACTTCTAAAGCACAATTTTTATACATTCATTGGGACAGACTTCTTAAATTATTACCTTTTTAAAATGAATATACTGTTATATGAACGGGGAAGCAGTTGCAGCTTTGCGTCCTGATAAATGCAGGAATGGCAAATATAGTGTGTTTACAAAAAACCTAGAGCATTCCCAGCCCCCTCTAGGAGATGAAAATTTTCGTTTGAAGCAAATGTTATTTATTTATTTTAAGCTTTAGAATGATTAGAGCAGATCTGCCATGTAATGGGAACAGATCTGCTCTACTATTAGCCCAAACGGTAGTAAAGAATAGTGTGCTACTTGGCTAATAGAGCCTAATAAAGAACACAGCGGACTATCAACTGTATAGTTACAGAGCACTTCCGTCTCTGCCCACTCCTTTTACCAGTGACTGGCGGGCTTATGTGTATTTCTACTCACGGCTCGTCAATCACTTGGTGGGAGAGGCTGGGGAAACGTTTTCCTCATGAATTCAGTGGACTCCTAACTCATTTTTTTTTTTTTATTATTATTAGGCTCTATTATCCAAACTGCACAATTAATTTTTTGTGCTGTTTAGGCTGATAGTAGAACGGACCTATCCCTTAATACTATCCAAGAAAAAGGTAAAAAACCAGCACCTGTACTTTAAAAATTCACTTGTTTATTTCCATATTGTTAAGCCCTGCTGCAGTAATAACCCAATTATAGCATATTTCTCCACTTATGCATTTTGATCTCCAAAGATCTGTGATCAATAATCTTCGCGTTCGAAATGCGTAAGCGGAGGAGAAACATGCTATAATTGGATCATTACTGCAACTTGTCTTGAAGCCATGGTTGTTGCTTTTTTTTGAGCAATCAATCATAATATTACTCATTTATGAGACTGTGAAACCAGCTCTTTATTCCCTTCCTTCCATTCTCCACCCCGCTCCTCCCATTGAATTCGATGAGGAGGTAAAACCTGCAACAAATAGCAGATGTTGCGTTTCTTTGCAGCGGAAAAGCGGGGATACCACTGCAAAAAAAACTCAGACAAAAATGAATATTATACTTCGCTAGAATTCTGTGTTTCTTCATCTAGGCAAACCTCCAGGGATGACGTTTCATCCCATGTGACTATTGCAGCCAATCACAGGCTGCAGGAAGTTATGAACTTAGATGTGATATATTACAGGTGGGTCCTGCGTGTCAGAAACATGCAGTCCCGCTGACACTGAACCTGTCAGTCCCTTTGACCTGATGGGTACAGAATTCAGCATAGGATACAGCTGCTGTGTATACAGAACAGCTGCATCTGAAGTTGCACAATACGCACTGATTAACCTTTTTATTAAAGAAAAAAAAATCTATTTCAAAGGTTTACGTAGCCTTTAAAGGGAATGTGTCGCTAGAATTTTTTTTTATTTTTTTTTAGTTAAACTGTTAGTATATAAATGATTAAACATTGTTCTAATTTTTTCACGAGTCAGGAAATATTATAAATTAGATTCTAATTTATAACATTTCCCTGTGCTGGTCACTAGAGGGAGCAATTCCCAAAATTGCAGCATCTGCATGTGGTAAAGCAACCACATTGCTTTATGCTGCAAAATTTGAGAAGACACACTCACTCTAGCGTCCTCAAACAATCCCCCCTCCTTTATCCTGGCTAGTGGCAGGAGAAAGGAGGGGATTGAATGTACAAACCACCTACACTGTGTGTCGGCATTTTTTGAGCGAATACACAGTGTAGTAGGCTTGCATACAGTGGTAATCACACAGTAAAACATGAACAAACACAGACATAACTTACCTGCTCCTCCGCCGCCGCTCCCTCTGGTCCGTCCGCTCTGTCTGCTCCCTCCGGTCCTAGTGCTTGCTTCAGAACACATGTCCGGAAACCGCGACCGGAAGTAGTAATCTTACTGTCCGGCCGCGGCTTCCGGTCCACAAGAAAATGGTGCCGGATGTCGCTCGGCCGAAGACCTTCCATTTGGACTGTGTGGGAGCGGCGCATGTGCCGTTCCCACACAGACGGCATACACTATAGTGAATGGAACGGCTCCCGTTCGCATTCTCTATGGGGATGTGTGTGCCGTATTCCATCTCTGTATGTGTCGTTAATCGACACACACAGAAATGAAAAAAGAAATCGCAGACCCCATAGAGAAGAGAAAGTTAGAAAATAAAAAAAGTAACACACAAATAAAGAAAACATTTTTTAATAAAACACTAAAAGCAAATTGATATAAAACGTTTTTTTTTTTTCCCGACACCCTTACTTTAAATTGACTTTTTGCCCATTCTGAGTTAATTGAGGTGGTTCCTTCGTATGAAACCTCCATCAGTTAGCCAGAACAGATAACCGTTACAAAGAGCATTTTAGAGGATCTAGCAGGTTCATGCATTACATGGACGTCACATTGTTTTTAATTGGAACTTCATCCTGTTTAATTTTCCCTGTAGCGCTGCAGGGAGATTGAACGTTTGTTGCCAGTTTCCCCCACAGATTACAACCAATTGCTGCGGGTTTCTGCAGTGGCATAACCTGAAATCGGTTCATTTTAGGGGGAACCCTTCTAACAAAAAAGGACTGGCAAAAGCAGACATCCCCTTTAACCCTTTTGCTGCTAGTGGTTTTTGGACTTTTTACATTCTGGTTGCCAGGACAATTTTCCCACTCTTGACATGTACAAATCAAGCCTAAATTAAAAATCATACTAAACTCCTATACCTATATGCTTTCTGAAAGTAGACACCTGGGACATTGTCAAAATGCCACTCAGCACTTTAAAACTAAATTGCATGACGGTGTTTGCATAAAGTGCAATATTTCATTAAGAAAATGCATTAAAAAAATTATAGATTTGGCTAAAATGTGACCTAAGCAGAAAATTAGTTCACCATACATCCTAAAAATAAAAGTATAATATGCACACAGTTCATTCATATCACTTTAATCTATATCTGCATTCACATACCTTATAAAATCGCCAGAATTGTAGAGACCAAAAATCTGGTATTAAGCTGGAAATGTAAAGAAAAGTAATAAAATACAGGGATTACACACATTAAAACAGAATTCACACTCAACCCCTATATATTTCCTCAAAGCTGACGACTGCTATTGTCTAGACGTGCTGTTGGCAGCCAAGTCCACCTTCACATAACTTTGTGAAAAACTGTAAATATTTTAAAAAAATGCGTTGTAACATACATTTGCGCATAAAACTCACGTACAAGCAGGTGTATACACAAAACAATCTAAAAAGAATAGACCAAGGTGTGCAAAGTTCATATATACCTTAGAAGTTTACAGCAAGAGCTTTTGCTTTCAGAAACGCTGAAACAGACTCCATGCAATATTTAGCGATCACCCACAAGTGTGTTAAAAATATACTACACTGCAAACCGCTACTATACTACCAAAATCTTCATTATTTGAGGAGGCACATCATACCATGTATAACATTTACAATTTTGTAATTTATACATACAACCACCAACTTTGCATCAAACAATGATTATAAGCAAAATTTGCATGAAAGTAAAACTTTGTGACCAAAATGAATTTTCAAGCAGACCCTTTTTGCAAACAAACTGTAAGATGTGAGGAGTTAATACATACCACCCTTGTCTATGTTCACAGGTTCGACTTTTTCAGAAACGACACCGACCATTTTTTGCGTGTAAATTAAAATACAAAGTATAGAATTTTCTATCCGCCTATACAATAGGCTCTCGGCTGTTATGGCAACCGACCGGCACCCTGTGATTTCATAGCCGGGGGGATTTATCGGGAGACAGAGGGAACCCCTACTTCTAGATGTCGCAATCACTATTGAAGGTTAAACGGCCAAGATTGGAGTTATCAAAGTTTGAAATAGCTGGCACCCACTGCACCATGGAAGCGCACATCCGACTTAACTGTGCGTCAGATGTTGCTAAGGGGTTAAAAATACTTCAACATAACTGCTCCATTTTGATGCAATTCTGTGAAAATCACGGCATAAAGCAGAAATTGAATGAAACCTTTGAACAGCCTACCCCAATTAATAATAGCAATTCCCTTAAAGGGGTTTTCCCATGAGACACATTTATGACGACCCACCTCTGGGACCCGCACCTATCTCCAGAACGGGGCTCCCTAAACCACGTTCTAGCTTGATCTGATCTCGCTGCCTCCCGACCACTTCCTGATTATGTGGTTGTGAGATACGAAAACAGCGTAGCATGCGAGATACGCGGTTTCCGTAACTATAATTAAGTTATATGGGACTTACAGAAACAGCGTAGCTTTGTTTTCGTAACTCACGAGCATTTAAAGAGACTCTGTCACCACATTATAAGTGCCCTCTCTCCTATATAAGGAGATGGACGCTGTAATGTAGGTGTCAGTAATTCTTTTTATTTAAAAAAACGATCTTTTTTCACAAAGTTAGGAGCGATTTAAGTTTATGCTAATGAGTTTTCTTAATGCCCAAGTGGGCGTACTTTTACTTTCGACCAAGTGGGCGTTGTACAGAGGAGTGCATGACGCTGACCAATCGGCATCATGCACTCCTCTCCATTCATTTACACTGCACTAGCGATATAGATATATCGCTATGTGCAGCCTCATACACAAACCCTAACATTACTACAGTGTCCTGATAATGAATACACATGACCATCCAGCCTGGACGTCATGTGTACTCAGAATCCTGACACTTCTGACTCTTTTTTTGTGAGATTCCAGCAACGGATACGAAATCTCGCGAGATCACGGAGCTAAACGAGATTTGGTTTCACTTGCCGGAATCTCACAAAAAAAGAGTCAGAAGTGTCAGGATTCTGAGTACACATGACGTCCAGGCTGGATTTCATGTGTATTCATTATCAGTACACTAGTATAGGGACAGTGTAAAATGTACAAACTTTTATTTATGGTTGTGTGTGCTGCAAGTTCTCGATGCAATTTATTTGATGCCGTGATCCAGTCGCAGAGGGCTGATTAGATGAGCTATTTCTTGTCATCTCACTCCTTTCAGAGGTTCTGATTGAGAAGGGGGAGGGAGTTATAACATGAAGAAAACTTTATTTTACACCTCCCCTGGAGCCATCTACAGCCATACAGGGACAGAAAGGGAAATGACCGCTCTCCTCCTCTCCCTGCAGAGACCACCTCCTCCCCCTAAAGACCACCTTCTCCTCTTCCACGCAGGCTGAAGTGAAAGCTGCAAATATATGCTGCTCCCACTTCAACCTGCATTACCTCAGACTGTGTTACAGCTAGAGCTATCTTCGCTTTCAAATAAGATCTGAATCACAGCCTGTGTTAGTTGGCTCCTGAAGTGACTCTCTGCCAGGACGTATCAAGTCTTTGGCATAGAAAGAGTTACATAGGTTGCCCAGGATTAGAAAAGCATGACCGTTGTGTGTGGTATTGCAGCTCAGCCTTATATATTTCATTGGAGCTGAGCTGCAATGCCAATCACAACCCATGGAAAGTGTGGCGCTGTATCTTTAAGTAAGCAGCCATGTTTTCTTATCCTGGACAGATCCCTTTCAGCACCATTCCTATTATTACTTCAACTCCAAATATGACAATTCACAACTGTTTTAGACAACTCCTTTTACAATAGACCGTTCTCTTTTTCTAGAATTAGGGTATTTTTGTTATATACCTGTGGTTATTCCTTTAAACGCAACGGTGTTTCATGGGGTGACAAGCCTCCACTCTGTGGTTTCCACGGAAACTGTTTTACAAAAATAATAAATGTCTTTTTAGTCCACCTTTTCATGCCATGCTGTGTTATTTTGAATTGTATGTTAGAAATAAATATATATGTGTGTGTGTGTATATATATATATATATATATATATATTTTTTTTTTTTACCTCCTACATGGTTTTACCTGTTGTTTTTCCTCTGCTGTTTGTTGTAAAACCTCAAAGGCCCTGGTAGCTGTGTACATCCAGCTAGTTTCTAAAGAGAATTTATTAATGGGTGTCAGAATGTTAAATTATAAATAAACCATGCACAGTAAGAAAATAGCCACCAGTGGTTTGAGATAGAGAGCGAGATAGATAGATATAAACCCAAAAATCAGGCAGAACTCCAAGATATAAGTCCTGTGTTGACCTGAAACGTTTGTGTTTTTCTATGGACCAATAAAGCATATGTTTCTAACATATGATTGAGGCTGTGCGGCTGACATCTTGTTTAGATCTATACATCGAGATAGATAGAGATATATATATATAGAGAGAGCTATATATATATATATATATATATATATATATATATATAGGGATATATAGATAGAGAGATATGGATATATAGATATAGATTATAGAGAGATATGGATATATAGATTATAGAGAGAGATGGATATATAGATATAGATTATAGAGAGAGATGGATATATAGATATAGATTATAGAGAGATATGGATATATAGATTATAGAGAGATATGGATATATAGATTATAGAGAGATATGGATATATAGATTATAGAGAGATATGGATATATAGATTATAGAGAGATATGGATATATAGATTATAGAGAGATATGGATAGATAGATAGATCTAGATTATAGAGAGATATGGATAGATATATATAGATTATAGAGAGATATGGATATATATATATAGATTATAGAGAGATATGGATAGATATATAGATTATAGAGAGATATGGATAGATAATATAGATTATAGAGAGATATAGATAGATATATAGATATATAGATTATAGAGAGATATGGATAGATATATAGATTAAAGAGAGATATGGATAGATATATAGATTATAGAGAGATATGGATAGATATATAGATTATAGAGAGATATGGACAGATATATAGATTATAGAGAGATATGGATATATATATAGATATATAGATTATAGAGAGATATGGATAGATATATAGATTATAGAGAGATATGGACAGATATATAGATTATAGAGAGATATGGATAGATATATAGATATATAGATTATAGAGAGATATGGATAGATATATAGATTATAGAGAGATATGGATAGATATATAGATATATAGATTATAGAGAGATATAGATAGATATATAGATTATAGAGAGATATGGATAGATATATAGATTATAGAGAGATATGGATAGATATATAGATTATAGAGAGATATGGACAGATATATAGATTATAGAGAGATATGGATATATATATAGATATATAGATTATAGAGAGATATGGATAGATATATAGATTATAGAGAGATATGGATAGATATATAGATTATAGAGAGATATGGATATATATATAGATATATAGATTATAGAGAGATATGGATAGATATATAGATTATAGAGAGATATGGATAGATATATAGATTATAGAGAGATATGGATAGATATATAGATTATAGAGAGATATGGATAGATATATAGACATATATTATAGAGATATGGATAGATATATAGATATATATATATATATATTATAGAGAGATATGGATAGATATATAGATATTATAGAGAGATATGGATAGCTATATAGATATATATATTATAGAGAGATATGGATATATATATATATATATATATATATATATATATATATATATATATATATATATATATATATATTATAGAGAGATATGGATAGATTTATACAGTGAAGGAAATAAGTATTTGATCCCTTGCTGATTTTTTAAGTTTGCCCACTGTCAAAGACATGAACAGTCTAGAATTTTTAGTCTAGGTTAATTTTACCAGTGAGAGATAGATTATATTTATTTTTTTTTAAAACAGAAAATCACATTGTCAAAATTATATATATATATATATTTGCACTGTGCACAGAGAAATAAGTATTTGATCCCTTTGGCAAACGAGACTTAATACTTGGTGGCAAAACCCTTGTTGGCAAGCACAGCAGTCAGACGTTTTTTGTAGTTGATGATGAGGTTTGCACACATGTTAGATGGAATTTTGGCCCACTCCTCTTTGCAGATCATCTGTAAATCATTACGATTTCGAGGCTGTCGCTTGGCAACTCGGATCTTCAGCTCCCTCCATAAGTTTTCGATGGGATTAAGGTCTGGAGACTGGCTAGGCCACTCCATGACCTTAATGTGCTTCTTTTTGAGCCACTCCTTTGTTGCCTTGGCTGTATGTTTCGGGTCATTGTTGTGCTGGAAGACCCAGCCACGAGCCATTTTTAATGTCCTCGTGGAGGGAAGGAGGTTGTCACTCAGGATTTGACGGTACATGGCTCCATCCATTCTCCCATTGATTCGGTGAAGTAGTCCTGTGCCATTAGCAGAGAAACACCCCCAAAACATAATGTTTCCACCTCCATGCTTGACAGTGGGGATGGTGCTCTTTGGATCATAGGCAGCATTTCTCTTCCTCCAAACACGGCGAGTTGAGTTAATGCCAAAGAGCTCAATTTTAGTCTCATCTGACCACAGCACCTTCTCCAAATCACTCTCAGAATCTTCCAGATGTTCATTTGCAAACTTCAGATGGGCCTGTACATGTGCCTTCTTGAGCAGGGGGACCTTGCGGGCACTGCAGGATTTTAATCCATTACGGCGTAATGTGTTACCAATGGTTTTCTTGGTGACTGTGGTCCCAGCTGCCTTGAGATCATTAACAAGTTCCCCCCGTGTAGTTTTTGGCTGAGCTCTCACCTTCCTCAGGATCAAGGATACCCCACGAGGTGAGATTTTGCATGGAGCCCCAGATCGATGTTGATTGACAGTCATTTTGTATGTCTTCCATTTTCTTACTATTGCACCAACAGTTGTCTCCTTCTCACCCAGCGTCTTACTTATGGTTTTGTAGCCCATTCCAGCCTTGTGCAGGTCTATGATCTTGTCCCTGACATCCTAAGAAAGCTCTTTGGTCTTGCCCATGTTGTAGAGGTTAGAGTCAGACTGATTAATTGAGTCTGTGGACAGGAGTCTTTTATGCAGGTGACCATTTAAGACCGCTGTCTTTAATGCAGGCACCAAGTTGATTTGGAGCGTGTAACTGGTCTGGAGGAGGCTGAACTCTTAATGGTTGGTAGGGGATCAAATACTTATTTCTCTGTGCACAATGCAAATAAATATACAGGGTGGGCCATTTATATGGATACACCTAAATAAAATGGGAATGGTTGGTGATATTAACTTCCTGTTTGTGGCACATTAGTATATGGGAGGGGGGAAACTTTTCAAGCTGGGTGTTGACCATGGCGGCCATTTTGAAGTCGGCCATTTTGTATCCAACTTTTAGTTTTTTCAATGGGAAGAGGGTCATGTGATCAAACTTATCGAGAATTTCACAAGAAAAACAATGGTGTGCTTGGTTTTAACGTTACTTTATTCTTTCATGTGTTATTTACAAGTTTCTGACCACTTATAAAATGTGTTCAAAGTGCTGCCCATTGTGTTGGATTGTCAATGCAACCCTCTTCTCCCACTCTTCACACACTGATCGCAACACCGCAGAAGAAATGCTAGCACAGGCTTCCAGTATCCGTAGTTTCAGTTGCTGCACATCTCGTATCTTCACAGCATAGACAGCTTATTTCTCTGTGCACAATGCAAATAAATATATATAATTTTGACTCTGATTTTCTCTTTTTTTTTTTTTTTTTAAATAATCTATCTCTCACTGGTAAAATTAACCTAGCCTAAAAATTCTAGACTGTTCATGTCTTTGACAGTGGGCAAACTTACAAAATCAGCAAGGGATCAAATACTTATTTCCTTCACTGTATATATTATAGAGAGATATGGAGATATATATATATATATCTATAGATATATATAGATATATATAGATATATATATATATATATATATATATATATATATATATATATATATATATTATAGAGAGAGATATATATATATCTATATCTAAGCCTGTACATGATATTTGCGTTCCCTTTTTTGTTTGTTCCTGTCAAACCAAGCACTTAGCCTTCCATGCGAGATGAATATTCAGCTTCTTCAGTAACCTACGTATTTACATACCCCTCCATGGAGAAACCGTGTAAAGTAGTCCTATACAGTATTGTTATGATGGGAAACGCTCTAGTGCAAACAATACCCGAGCCCCACATAGCACGGACATGCAACTTTCCACCGAATGCTGTATCTTTGCTGCCATAAAATAATCATATTTTCTCGTACTGACATTGCGTCGATTTTTGCTGTGAACATCCAACAATCTAGATGACGTTTTACAGACTGGATGAATCTCCATTACGGTCTTCTGCTGCTACTGATGTCTATAGACTTAATTGTTCTCATGCTGCATGCATGGATGCTAGTAGTTCACTTGTGACACTCGGCATCCAGGCAGTGGCTGAAAAAAATCTATAACCATGTCAGAGATAAAAAGAGCCACTGTGGTCCATCACATACAGACGAAAATCATGTTCAAATTTTGGATGCCAGAACAAAAGTCAAGATCACATGTCTGTGCCCCAACGAGTCAATCTATGCAGGCAACTGAACGTGAAATGATCCAAGTTAACCATTTTATGTTTTTAGGTATTTTATCATTTTTAATTTTAAAACGTCCCATCACACATGCAGAATAAATGATAGCACAATGATATTTCACGGGAGCTTAGCGATCTCACTATAATAATGTATACTTCAATTTTACAGTGTAAAGAGTTTACATACTAGGTCCTCAACTAGGGGGGGGGGGGATTTATTAAGAGCGACATTTCAGACACCAGTCTATTGAGCACTAGTGTAAGATGGGCCTAATTTATTAAGAGCTGCAAACTTCTTCATAGAATTGGCGCATCTCTAGCCGTCCTTGCAGCAGAAAGTCAAATCTACTCCAGCAACGATTTGGAGTAGATTTGCGCTATAATTTATGCCAGCTTCTGGCGTAAAAAATTTGTGAATTTGTCAAGCCACATAAGGCTTATGCCGCTTTTGCTAAGGCCCACCTAGTTTTTTGCAAAGTGGCTTGAACGGCACAAATGCGTCAAGTCACAATTTCTTCTGCAAATTGGGATTTTTTTTAGAGGCATTTACGACTTATCTACGATGGAAAGCTGCTGTAGAAAGAATAATCCTCCCCATGTCTCTATGGGCTACTTGCTTTAGAGGGGTATGCATTACAAATATCTCCCATCTAAATTGTTGATCTAGTCACCAGCCTTTGAACCTGCTCAGAAGTCCTTTTTTACAATGTGGCGAATCACATATAAAAGATGTGGTCTTACAAGGGATTTATAGAGGATCAATAGTATATTTGGATTGCAGGGTTCATTCTCATTTTATATACCCTTAAACTCTTATTTGCTTTTGCTGCTGCTGCTTGACATTGACTATTGCTACAGAGCTTACTTGGTACGAGTATACCCAAGTCCTACTCTTGTTCTGTTTCCACCAGTTGTATTTAATTGAATGTAAATGTAGTAATCCTTCTAGGTGCATTACTTTACATTCATCAACAAATATTTATTTTTCCCACATATAGACAAGGCTGTATTATGCAGTAAAAGCAGTGGTATTCTGTTGTGGACAGGGAGCCACACGTTCACACCTAATAACGGATGGAATTAGCAAATGGGTTTTAGGCATAGTTCACACGGTATTTAAGGCAGATCTTGACCTGCCTGCACATTTTTTGCCACGGCTTTCGCGGCGTCTTTCGCCTGCGGCTATTGAGGACTACCGACAGAAAACGCAGCAAAAAATGTTTTTTCTGCATCCTATTGATTTTAATGGGATGTCAGAGGCAGGACCGCGACAAGAACGGACATGCCACTTTTTTTTACGAAAGCAGCTAAAATCCAGGGGAGCCGTTGTGTGACGTTTTTTGCCGCTGATTCCAACGCGGTTTCTTTACTTATGTGTAGCTATGAGGGGCACTAAAAGATGAAAAAAAATAATTATTCTATTCATGGTTTTTATACTTATTCTTTTTAAAGATGTTATCTTAATCATTATATATGAAAAGTTCTGATACTTTGTAAAATGCTTGTGTTTTAATTATTTTCAATTTTCAAGACCTGTTTGCGGTCAGTGAAAACCTGTATAGGACTAAAGGCCCTTTTATACCGGCTGATCGGCCGGTGCAGCTAGCGTCGATCAGCGAGACATTGTTGATCGGCGCTCGTTTGCTCCTATCATAAGGAGCTATGGATGGGGACGAGTGGTCGTTACTCCGATCACTCGTCCCCATACGTTCTCACGTCGGCAGCGCGTCTCACTGTTTATACAGGGAGATGTGCTGCTGACAACGATACGCCCAGCAGATGATCGAGCGTTTGCTCGTTCATCTAGTGATCACTGCCCTGTTCACACAGGGCAATTATCGACAACGAGCATTCTATAAACGCTCGTCTGCCCGATAAACATCCAGTGTAAAAAACCCCTTTAATTCTTCTGCAACTGCTTTCAGCCTAGGAAATATTGAAGGCCTATGCAACTACTTGATCGACCTACCACTACATTAACAGAATATTTGTTTATTTTGCAAAATGAATGCCTTTGTTATAGGTTTATTTGAAATTATTTAGCATAATGAAGGAATTATAGTTTTTTTTACTCTGGTACTATATAAATCATTATATATGATTCTTATTATTTTTGACCATTCATTTTATTATACTTTTTATATTTTAGGGAGCCTTTTATTATCCTCTCGGGTGGTCTGGCCTATGACACAGCGGGAAGAAGACCTTGCTTAACAGTCATGCATGGAAAAAGCACAGCAGTCCTAGAAATGGATTATCAAATTGTGGATTTTCTTACCCTATGTGAAACTCCATATTCGAACGGTGAGAGTGCCATATAATTAATTTATTTTCTGTATCGAACATTTCCAATATTTTTGAAGCTGATCTACTGACTACAAGTCACCTGGGGTTGAGAGGCCCGCAATATCTTTGACCATCTTAAGTTAAACCATTGATATGGCAAGAGTAAAGGCTGTTTTTTTTTGTACGCAGATTTCTGCCCATAACGAGTGCCAATCGACGATATAACAAGTCGATTGGTGCTCATTAATAGACCATTTTACACGGGCCATTGTTATACTGTATGGGGACGAACAATCGTTAATACAATTGTTTGGTGCCTGTCAATTTGCATCGTCGGCAGCACATCCCTTAATTTTATAGGTTGAATAAACGATGTGATCAGCTGACGCAGGTTGACAAGCGTTTGCTCATCTGTCGCCTGGTCGCTGCCCTGTTTACATGGGCCAATATTTGGGAATGAGCGTGGGTAAGGGCAGGTGCCTTGGGTCTAATGTATCTAAGAGGCGCAAGTCCACCACTGAATGGTATTATAAGTATTGCAGTCAGATTAGTGTTGACCATATAGGTAATCTGAATCTGCTAACACACAATTTACATTTTATGTCATAGTTAAATGCATTTAATCCCATAAAATCTCCAAGAGGCTTAAATACAAACCATGCTATGTGATTATCCCTTGTTTATGTGCTGAGCCTTCATACAATGAAAGCCGTTCGACATCCTATGCCTTGGGTGCCAACTATTCTTTGTCCTGCCAGTGGAGTCCATGTAAATGAAGTAGAACAAGATGAAATAGATTGTAGAGAATAAAGACACAATGGAGATTATATGCAAAGACATGGGGAACAGATTCAAAGTGGTGTCATTTATAGTATGAAGTAAATTATGTTTAACCAGTGCAGTGCCTTGGCGAATAAGCAGCTTCTTCCTATTCTTTAACCTCTTCTCGCATTTGGACGTACTATTACGTCGTAGCTGCGGTGTTCTTACTACAATACGACATTATAGTACGTTCAGTGGATAGCACGGGCACAAGAGCTGTGCATGCTCTATTAGCAGTGGGTGTCGAGTGTAATACACACTATAGTTGACATCCCGTTGCAATGGTTCGGTTTAGAGGTAACTGCCTAAAAGATTGCCTGTAAGTTTATTACTGAATGAAAATAATTCTTTGGTGTACTGAGTATATCAAAGCATTATAGTAGCGATCAAAAGATCTGTAAAGTCCATAAGGTGAAATAAAATTTATTTAATGAGAAAAAAATGAACAAAACCATTATTTTCCAGAAGTTATTTTATTGTGCAAAAGAGTTAAAAAAAACAAAAACACCTTTTACGTATTTGGTATTGCTGCATTCATAACGTCTGATATAATAAAGTTAACACGTTTTTCTCCATCCACTAGTCACTAGTTTAGTAATGCCCAATCTTCTGGCTAATCTAAAAGGCGTTGTCACACTAATAATGCTAGTGAAAATTGTGTCCCAAAACGTTTGTTTATTTTAAGTTATGAGCTTTTTTCTAAATATGCAAATGAGGCTATACTAGACAAGTGGGAGGTAACCGCAGCGATTCTCCTGAGGTGGAGCTACCTCACAGCCTCTGACACTGTCCTATCAGCATGAAGCTGCTTCACACAGTGTGAGAAACTGAGGCTGGAGGGAAGGGGGATCACTTCAAACAGCCATATGTTGGGCTGTGGCGCACCTAGAACAGCGGTTCTGGTGTCATATGAAAGATGAAATTCTAATCGCAGTTCTAGCTGTGAAAAAAACGAAAGCAGTTGAAAACACAGGAATGGAAGCTGTATACTATATGATCACTCTGTGTTGCTGGGCTGGGAAGAGGACGACTGTATGCTGATTGGACAGCGTCATACAGAAAATATTACACCGCCCAGAGTGAAAAGAAAGAGTCACCTTCTATTTGGCAAGTATAGCTACATTAGCATATTGAGAAAAATGCTCATAACTTTGCAAATAATAAACGTTTTTGAAAAAAACATTACACTGTAGTTATCAGCATCATAGCGCCTATTAATTAGGGGATTAATAAACTAGTGACAGATTCTCTTTAAGGGTCTAAAAGGAACCTGTGAAGTTAAACATGCTGTTTAATCCGCAGGCAGCATGTTACAAAGCAGGTGAGCTGAATAGATTGACATATAGTTTTGTGGGAAAATATTCAGTAGAACTTGTTTATTCATTGAAATCCCTTCACATTCTGGGCTTAGGAGTCCAGTGGGCGGTCCTAGTCAGTGATTGACAGCTATCCCTGTATGCACACTTATGCGTGGAAGGCTATCAGTCATAGTAGGACCGCCCACTGGACTCCTAAGCCTAGAATGAGCAGAGATTTCAATGAATAAATAATAAGTTCTATTGAATCAGTACCCACAAAACGATATCTCAATCTGCTCATCTTCACCTGCTCTATAACGGCATCCTGTATAATGTAACAAGTTCCCTTTAACTGCACATTTAGGCATTTGCTACATTAAGACTGTTGGCACAGCTGCATCCATTATCTACCTTCATGTGCAGCTCGCATTTCAAGGTTTACAAATGTCAAGATTTTACATGGGTAGATTTGCCATATTTTATAGTAATTATCACAGTTGACCATTCTTACAGCCCCCTGCACGCTGTGCACTTCATCACATAGCCTCCTCTCTTCCCTTTTAGTTTAAAGTCAGTGACCAGGAACAGAATGTAGTATTTCAACAAAAGTGTAAAAAAAGAAAAAATAAGTTGTTAACCACATTTTTCCAATTGTCTGTTCTCTCACAATCCCCTGCAGCATGTCACACACTAGATAGATGATGTCATCAATAGCTGCCTGTGCAAACTGTGTATATATCCAGCATATAGTTGACTTTATCCTCTCTCTTCCCTGCATTCCTCACTATCATAGGTAGCAGTAGATTGATTGTTCAGAGACTGAAGTCACTATATATGTTTTCCAACCATGCTCCCTGGAGCCTCTGACAGCAGTGTGAACAGAGCCGTATGAGACCTCACAGATGAGAAGTCATGCTGGGGTATGACTACCATTATACACTTAATTACAGAACATTTAGTAGTAGTCCTAATAAATCTGACATGGCCGTTCAGTTAGGAAGTAGGAGGCGAAGAGGAGCCGCAGAGGTGAGAACATAATCACACACAGCCACATACTAGACATATGGTAAGCAATAAAATCCACCCACCTGTCAGTTTGAGGGATATTTTCCGATTTCAGACGTTTAAGGCGTATCAGCAGGATATGCCATAAATGTCTGATAGATGCAGGTCCCACCTCTGGGACCCAAACCAATCTCTAGAATGGGGCCTCTGTCTTACTTTATGCCGCTCTTGCTGGGCTCTGGCCACTGACTGATAAGATAGTGGGGTTTTCCGGAAACAACCCAGCACATTTTGCTTTGCGGTTTCCAGAACTCCCATAGACGTGAATTGGAGTTACAGAAGCAGGGTAGCACAGTGAGCTATGCTGTTTCCAGAACTTGGGAGCTATGAAAACAGCGTAGCTCGTTATGCTACGCTGTTTCCGGAAGTCCTATTCACTTCCATGGATTTCCGGAATCAACCTCGAAAAACATGATTGGCTGTTTCCGGAAAACCCCACCACCTCTTCAGAAAGTGACCGAAGCCCAGTAGCGGAAGGTACGATGGGGGCCCTGTTTAAGAGATTGGTGCAGGTCCCAGAGGTAAGACTCACATCTATCGGACATTTATGTGGATATGCCATATATGTCTGAGATGGTTATACCCCTTTAAGTGGAGATTAGCCCCTGAACTCTAGCACCGTGGAACACAGAAGATATGAAATGACGGCTTTCATCACATTTTCCATAAATGCAGTGGTTAGCCCTCATGTTAGGATAATGGGTGAAGACATGCAAATTGTTATATTTTTTTTTTTCTAGCCCTGTAGCTAAGTATGTATCCAGCGTCTGTGTCAGTACAGATAAAGCCATGATGTGCAGAAAAATTTATTCCAGTATACTTCATTACAACGCCTCTTTTGGCATTTTTAAGATCTATTTAGTTGTATTAGTGCAGAGTTAAAACGCATCATAACGGGGCGGTAGAAAAACTGGCACAAACTTCATTTGTTTAGAAAACCGCATGGGGGGGGGGGGGGTATGGTAACGGTGCTTTTTTCTGCCTCACCAGGTGTCACTACATTAGTTTTATGTGGCAAAAAACATTATGGAACTTGTCACATTTAAAGTGCCTTTCGATACATAAAACATGATCTAAAAGGGCCTAAATAATTAACTTTCTATTATACAGTACTTACTTTACTAACTCTCTTTAATTCCCCTGCGGTCTATCCTGTAAGTCTCCTGCTCCTTCTTGTTTAGTATCTGCTTCGTGACTTGTCCATAATGACAGCACATCACGTGACCATGGTAGTCAAGGACTTGCAGGAATAAGGAGATCGGCAGCAGAGGAACAGAGATAGATTGGTATTAGAAAGAAAGTTTATTATTTTACTTGTATATTGGTCCCATTTAAATGTTTTGGTATGTATTGTCAGGGATCATTGACAGTATCAGAAAACCCCTTACCAGCTGAGGTAAAGGGGGGCACTCTTTGTGACTGAGCTGGGCTTACCTTAACCATTCACTAGCATTTTGTAGTGTGTGTGTATGTATATATATATATATATATATATATATATATATTCATTCTTTCTTTAAGTCTGGTCACTTTTAAAAAAAAGAGCTTGGTTACCTTTTAAAATACAATAATAGGAACCTTTTTTTGCTGGTAATAATTGAAATCGTTAATCTAGTGGCACATTAAACTAACCTTTTTAAGCAAATATCTTGCGATACATTTTCCAAATCTACTTGTTCTACATTTTAGAAATCACAATAAACATTTGCAGATGACTTTATCAGATGAAGCTTTTGCAATATACAACACAAGGAGCGGGTGGTCAATAACAGCATTGCACAAGGTTACAATAATGGGTTATTATTGCAGCAGGATATAGGGAGTTCGCTGTGATGGGTTTGCAACTATGTTCCTCAGAATATTTGTTATTACTATAGTTTTTGGAAATACTGCAGTAAATTCAATGGTACACATGCTTTAGATAAAGCTATGCTGAACAGAACATCTGTGCCACTAGAGGGAGCTTTGTCAACTTATTTCTGCTTATAGAGGTTTTTGAGCCAAACAGAATTATCACCCATCCACAGTAGGGGTCACAAGTCCCTCGTTCTTCATCACCCGCATGACGGGATTCACATTCTCCCTCGATTCACACTTTATAGAAGTTATGCAAACAGCCAAGCACAGCATTCTCCACTTATCAGGCCCCCCTCTCCCACTCTGAATTTACTGCTTTTTCCATCTCGTCGGGGAGAGGGAGCAGAATGAGAGAGGGGCAGAGAGACACACAAAAGATGCTGTAGCAGCTTCCTAGTAAGGGTTTAATGTACGACCCTAGTGCTGGATTATCAGCTACACTTCTTATTGCTCATTACTGCTGTATAATCTCCTCATTGCTGCTGCTTCTATCTATCTCTATCTATCTATCTATCTCTCTCATATCTATCTATCTATCTATCTATCTATCTATCTATCTATCTATCTATCTATCTATCTATCTATCTATCTATCTATCTATCTATCTATCTATATTATAGAGCAGGATTCTCTGTGTGCACTGTATAGAAGACATGATAGAAGTTAGGCTCTACCCAATAGCTCAGGTACAACTGAGCACTAGAGGGGGAAACTGCTAAAAAAAAAGTCATATAATGGCCAGAAATAGTATTATTCCTCATGTACACACATGACAGCTTATTCTGAAAAGTCACCTGTAAAGTTAGGTATGCTTTAAGTAATTCAGAATTAATGACCTGATTAAGATTTAATTATTATATAAACTCACATTAAACAAAGTATTTGGTGATTCCTGAGCTATTATTGAATTTAATGTTTAGCTATGTACCTACTATGAAAGTGTAGGATCTTCCACAGAATGTACTATGGAGCCATCTACTGTTGAAGAAGATCATTGCTTTTACTATGACTTTTATGCATCAATGTTTGTTTCTTCTTTTTAAAAGGTTTTGATGAAGCTGGAAACTTGTTTCAGTTCAATCAGTTTTTTATGCTTTTCTAATCCCTTTTTTTTCCCATCAAAATCCATGGCAAAATTTCCTTTTCCTACTTTATATACTAAAGTGTGTTCTAATACATTATCGTAATTGTTATATCAATCTAACCTTAAAGGGGTTATCCACCTTGGATAATTTGTGTTTGTTAGAAGGGTCCCATGAAAAATGGGCTGATCTCATTTTGTCACACCGAAGTTAGGTGTTTAATACCCTAAAAATTAACTATTACACAGTTCCCATTGATACAGTATAAATTGTCTGTCATTGTAGCCCCTCTCTGCTCTGGATATGAGATGACGTTCCTGAAAGGTGAATTCCCCCCTCCCCCTCTATTCACACAGAGTTCCTCTAGAGAATTAGAAAATGAGATTTCTAGAAAGCCTTTTATACATATTCTGCTTGTTAGTGACTTTTTACTCACATTTCCTTTCTGGGTGAAAACATTTCATATTTAATTGTATTCATTCATGTTCATTTAAGTTATTTTCCTTTTTTTTTATCTTTAGATTTCCAGGAGCCCTATGCTGTGGTTGTACTTTTAGAACAAGATTTAGTTGTCATAGATCTTGCACAAAATGGGTAAGATTTGATTTATTACACCTACTACGTGGCCAGAAATATGCAGGTTTGGCCATTTCCATCCATTTCGAACAGTTACATAAAATCAATCATACAGATATGCACTTTCTATTGGCCAACATCAACAGTGCCTGGGGTGATGCTGAAGATTAAAGGCTATGTACAACTTTGACATTTTTTTTTTTTTTTTAAATAAAAATGTCTATCAGTGTGTTTAGTGTAACTTTCAAAATAAATTTTATTAAAAAATAATTTTTACTTTTTGAGATACAGCTGCTTTGTATTCTGTATACAGACCTGCTGTATCTAGCGTTGAACCCTGAATCCGTCAGGTCCATCTGACGGGTTCAGTGAAAGCAGGTCCTGCGTGTCTTTTATGCAGCGTATCTACCCTGTGTGAACTTAGCCTAATCGATCACATCTAAGTTATGAACAGCTAGATACAGCTGCTCTGTATACAGAATACAAAGCAGCTGTATCTCAAAAAGTTAAACTTTTTATTAAAAATTATTATTTTGAAAGTTGCACCAATCACAAATCTACCTCAAAAATCCTGAAATCTTCCACATGTCCTTTAGGGATATGAATATGCCCCTGTATCTGTTCCATACTATTCTGTAGCATACGCTGACATTCTCGGTAACTATGTGCTTCCAACGTTCTGGTGTCAGTGCAAAAAGCAAGGTATATTAACATGGCTCGCTGAATTTGTTGTGGAGGAAGCTCTACCCATCGGAGAGTTCCGACCTCTACTCATCAAACACCTTTAGGTTTTAGCCGTGTTTCAGAATCTATAGAATAAGTACATATAATTACTAATGGTGTTGAATGTTCAACACGGTATCCATATACTTTTTTGTATGTAGTGTATTTATCTAGATAGAGAATCTTTACTTTACAGTTGTTTGCTGTACATGCAAAGTATTGAAAAGTTGATGTCAGGGGTGCAAGGTTAGTAAAATAGTATGCATTGAAAAAAAAAAAACGATTTTGTTTTGGTAAGCTAACATTTTGTAGCAGACTGGGGAATTTCATACTGGAAATGATTGAAATATTCCATACCGCTTTCATTTGTTCATTCCAGCGAAAATTACCTGTACTTGGCATGCAATAATTCCTTAGTATAAGTTTGGAAGTGCAGCATATTCATATATATGAGACAAAATTAAAAGAACAGATATGTCAGGACGCACGTACCAATGGATATATAAGCTGAATGAGTCATTTTAAGAAGTATTTGCTTGGGTGGAGCTCCGCTATTTAGACAAATTTTATGTTTCTCAACAGTAATTTTTTTTTCTTTGGCAGATATCCTATATTTGAAAACCCTTATCCTCTGAGCATACACGAGTCTCCTGTCACTTGCTGTGAGTACTTTGCAGACTGCCCTGAGGACCTCATCCCTGCACTTTATTTTGTTGGAAACAGGCAAAAGCGGCAAGGTTACAGTAAAAAGGTGAGTACTGATGACCTTCATATATGTAAGTATATTGCCCACTTTTTTTTTCCGTTTGGCCACTAATTTTTCTCTTGTTTAATACAGGAATGGCCCATCAGTGGTGGTAACTGGGGCGTTGGTACTCAAAGTTACCCAGAGATAATAATCACAGGGTAAGTTGGTATCACAATATGGTAACAATTTCTTATATATTAGATACAGTGTTACAATATTGTTCAAATTTATCTTCATTAGAAACAAAACGTATCTATTAAAAATTGTCGTGATATTCCAGGTTTCAGCAAATAAAGACACTACATTGTATAATGAAACATTAACGTTTTCAAATTATACTTTGTGTTTCAAGATTTCTGCTTGCGGTCATTGAATGGAAATAGTCCGTTTATTTCCAGGAGCTCAAGTCCTGCCCTTGTCATGTAATATACGAACAGGTGTATGGCTTGTTACAGTACAGTTATATTCTAACAAGTCATGAACCTTTGTGAGCGCAGATTTTCATCCGATAGAAGTAAAGAACAAACATTTTATTTTGAAATGAGATAAAAAAAAGAATTGGGGCATGCAGCAATTCATTCAGTGTTTCACAGATATTCAACCCTAGGATACTCTGACTCACAAGTCTGTACTACAGCACTAGTGCATGAATGGAGAAAAATATGAAATAACTCAAAATCAGTATAAAAAAACAATTTGCTAAATATTTTCATTGTTACTCAACTTTTCATCTACATTTCAACTATGGAATTGTTTTAAAACAGAAATTATTATTTAGAATTAAAGATAGTAGTTGACTAGGTGTTTTCACCTAGTGACTCAAAATAAGAATACAGTAGTGTTTGTCCTTTGGAGGCAGTTGCAGGGTTAATCTTGCCAAGCACTTGGTTCGGTAGTGGCAGAAAGTCAGATTTACGTTTAAAAAAATGGTTTATACAAAACATGCATGAATAAATGCTTGAAAAGTTCTTCAACTTTGTGAATGAAATGCTATAACAAAAATCTCAGCTAGCCAATGCTTGAATGAACACGGCGCTAAGTGGTGTTCATAAATAAAATCCGAGTCACAGGAACATTAAGAAGAGCTGCGTTTGGCAAAATGGAACAGCTGTAATGTGGGTTAAGTTGGGCGAGAGTTACATTTTTTAAATTCTGAAATGCATTTGTGTAAAGGAACAAACGACATTAGAAAGCTCATTCTGGCAAACAAGTGTTCATAGTTTTTTTATTTATAAACTTATAATAAATGACCTGCAGAAAAATCTATAAGTTCAGAAGAGAATAATATGGTGATCCTCACATTTTTCCTGGAATAACGCTTTGAAATATAAGATACAGAACCGTACTGGCAGCTAAATAGCAAATTACGGTTAGGCCTCATGCTCACAGCTATTCTCCGTACGCGGTTCAACACGATCGTGCACACCCTGTTTTCACGGGTCCATATGTAACCGTGTGGTGCCTCCGTTAGGTGCCGTCTTCTCTTCTAGAAGCGATGCTTCCAGAATAGAATAGTCTCCATAATACAGCATGTGTTGGAGCATGCAACATTTTCTTAATTAGGGAATCCATAAGTAAACTGCTGTGCCCCTTTGCCTAAAATTGGGGAAACACAAGGTAATACAGGGTGGGCACATAGATTTCTGTGGGAGACATTTGTGATCCGTGTGACACGGATCCCAAATATGACTGTGTATGAGACCTTATTAACACTTTTGCCATTTGGTCTATGAAAAATCTGCTGTTCCTTATTTATCTACTTCCCCATGCACACAACCGTGCCCGTAATCACAGTCCGTGATTACGGGCACTGACAGCCGCGGACAGCCGCCTGCATTTGTGGGCCGAGTTCCCATATAAATTATGTGAGTACGGTCCGTAAAAAGGCAGCAAATCGGACGTGTCGTATCTTTTGTGGAGCCTTTATAATATACGGGAAGGTGTCCGTGGTCAATAGAAGTGAATGGGTCCGTAATTACGGACAAATTCTACGGTCGTGTTCATGGGGTCTTAGGCATTCTTTTTAATAGGTGTTATGTTGAACAGTATCTTTAAGACATTGTGTACAGCCTGATGATTAATTCACAATGATGGATGTTTGCATTTGTACTTTTCAGTCATGCGGATGGCTCTATCAAATTTTGGGATGCTTCAGCAAGTGAGTTTTCTTTCTTATTCATCCAACTTGGAGAAAAGTAAGCTTAACAAGTAATTTAGTACATGTTATACGGTTTGATAGGAGAAAAATCAGGACCTTGTGTGTGGATTTACTAATAATAATTAGTTTATTGTAAAATTAGCATAATTTCCTATTTATTTTTTAACTGTGCTGCCCTAGACATGCTCCTAGTTTTTGTATGGGCAATATATTCCTTACTATTTATATGCCAAGAACCATTCTGAACAGTGTATAAGCTGCAGTTTATTCAATATATAATAATGATTTGATTTCAAAATGAGGAAACTTGTTTGAATTGTAATACATTTCTTGACATTTAATAACTAAAGTTGTTTAGTCATAAAATAAAATCAAAGTAACTTTGTAATATTTCCATATCGTTCCCATGATGGCACCACTGGAGGTTGACTCTTGACCTCTGTATGGACAGGAAACAGATTCTTTGCCACCACTGTTCCCTGCCCCTACAGTATACAGGGCAGAGAGCGGGATAGTCTTCCTGGGTGGGGAGGTGAGGGTGACTATATGGATTTATCGTGCACCATGGTATAATTGGGGAGATATTTCTCCTTCTTCCTTCCAGTTATGCTACTCTATTACCGTACTGGGATTGCCTAGCACCCACTTGCTGCCCCCCTGCAGAAGGATACCTCAGATCACTTTCAGTCTCATCTTCCTCATGATGTGGGTGGTCTCCAGATTTACCCAGATGGCTCCTGGTCCGACTCCATCTTCCAGGCTGAATCAGTTCTTTGGTACGGGCACATGCAACTCTGGCCCTGCCACATAGTTTTCAGACTCTATTTAGGAAGTTACGGCTGACGCATCGGCTGGTTGGGGATGCAGACGGGAGCCATCACTACGCTCATTTGCATCTTCCCTGAGGTCGGAGAATATATATTTTTATAAAGGGGATACATTGGTAATCTCCTGGATTCATTTCTCAGCATGTTGCTCTCAAACTCAAAGTCCCAAAGGGCTACTCGTTCTGAGCTGGTGTGCAGAATGCAGGCTTCTGCCTTGTGAGTACCGTGTGAGTGGATGTGCCTAATACTGCCTTTTATTCCCTCCTGACCAATGAAAATAATTGTTATAGCTTGCTCTCTCTCCCTCTTTTACTTGTAAGGGGGGGGGGGGGAGTGTCTCCTAAGATTTGCAGTTTGTGAAAAAAAATAAATTACCTGAATCATATAAAATAGCATTTATGCCAAAATTGCATACTGAAAGTAATGAAGGATGAAAAGCCTCCATTGGTGAAGGACTTTCTCTCTGATAAATGTTTTGAAAAATAAACTGTGTACAATCCGTTTTAAAGGTGAATTTGTTTTTGGTCCAGACTTGGGTAAAATTTTAGAAAAAGTGGCCTACAAGATGAAAAGCTTTCTGGAGGAAAAACCAATTGAGATTTTTTTTTTCTTCCACTGCTTCGGTTCTTAAAGAGAAGAATAAAGGGGCAAAATAGAAATCAAGAGGATGGGACTATTCCATAGAGGATACAGACCAGAATATGCTTCTCAATGCTAACAATAAATCAAACAAACAATAACTTCAGTATGTGTGTTTGTTTAATCCATTTTTGCCAACATTGAGAAGAGATTACCAAAAATCAGTGGGTCGAACAGATCACTAAATCAGTTCTCATCTTCCCCCTTTTACAAGTTTCCAGATTACGACTCAACTATCTGAATTCTTCCAAATATTAAGGCCTTCATAGCCTATTCTCTTATTAGGCGTTGTGAATGCTAAACCAAACCCTTCTCACTAAACGATCATAAACCGAACTAGCGGATTGCGTGCCGAAGATTAAAAATGGAATTGAAAAAAAATCTACGATCCCACTTATGAGTGTTTTTTTTATACTGGTTCACACAGATATCAGCAATTCCTCAGTTTCGCCATTCCTACTTCATCCACAGAAATTATTTACTTTCAGTACCATGCATTAAAGGGTGTTCACAAATAGAATTATTCTTATAACAAAGAATCATGTAATAATCCTGTACTTGAATGTTTTCCTTTTGGTGGCATACTTAACTTCCCTTTTTTTAGGGAAATCTCAGAAACCCAGCTGAAATCTAGATTAGTTAATCAACCTAGACAAAATCTGACCTCATACCAGCAAAAAGGAGAAAAAAAATCTGGGAATCATCTTAGATTTTGAGGTTCAGAAGAAGGAAAGCCGTATATTTTAGAAAAAAACAAAAACCGTTTCAACAAAAATCCTCATGTTCATTCCGGTAAGCAATGAGTCTATTAGGAAAGATGACTGCTTAAATCCAGTCGGTGACTTGGTACCAAATTGATTCTTGACAGACCCCAGAATAGGTCATATCAGTTTGGGCAAAACATTCTTCATTGGACAAGAAAATAAAGATTCTGGTGAAGGTCAAGATATGTTGATCACTCTAAGAACATATGCCAGCCAATTAGGCTGGTCTCTTCTACTGGGCAGTCAAGTCGGTCTGGGGGAAGTCTTCAGCAATTTAACGCGTTGTGGAGGTTTGTTCTTCGCATACAGGAAGCTTTATTCTCTTTCCTAGTAGCAATTGACTCTTAAGTCTCAAAGTTGGACATGAAATCAGTATATAGTATATGACTTTGCTACAAATAAATCATCTCCCATCAACACTTCTCAAAAGTAAGACATGAATATAGGATATGCCCTTTCTCCGAGTCCCTTAATTTTAAAAACACTTGCCTCTTCTCACAAACTGTCACTAAAGTATCCAATACTCCTTCCCCTCAGATGCAACCTCCTCTATCAAGTCTTTCAGAAAGGTCTGGATCGTAATCACTCAACTTGGATCCTGAAGAATAGAGGGCTCCCTATCACAAAGTGATCTCCGCCTTACAACAATGCAAAAACAAAGTGACATTACCATTTATTAAAAAATATTTAAAAGGTTTTGCTCCTGGTGTGGCGAAAAAATGTTCGTAGAACGTTAGAGCCTAGATCACCCTAAAAATACAGACTTTAAACATATAAACTTTTTGATGCCTGCCTAGTAGATCATAGGTGAGAGAGGAGATTAATGGGAGCAGCTTTTAGACTCCGTTATTTATTAAGACTGATCAACTCTCAGTGGGATTTAAATTATATTCTGTCAGGCTTATCCCTTTGAACTTCTAGTCTCACTATATATAAAACACATTTCCTAGAATACGGTTTTCTTGGTAGTAATAAAATCTGATAGACCTGTTTTGGAAATGCAGGCTCTTTCTATCAAAGAACAAAACCTTAAGAAAACTGGATGACAAAATGATGGCCTCTCCCAGATCTCAAGATTAACTTCCAAACATTTTTATAGTCAAAAGAAAGAGAACAAACCTTTCACAATTTGGGTGTGAGAAAGTCGGTCCTGAAATACCTGGAGCTTACTAAGGAGTGGACAAAGGACTCTCTCATCCAATTTCAAGATAGAAACCAGGAGAAGAAAGTCTCAAAGAACACCTTAGAGATGAATGGACTACAATTTAGGAATGTTAGAGATTGCAAGACGAGGCATTGCCTGAAAAAATCAGACACCGCTCTACTGAAACAATGACTTCCTCGTGGGCTGAGAGGGTGGGGTACAGATCAAATATACAGAGCGGCTTCAGGGACCAGCCTCCATTTCTTTGTAAGACATTGCAGATTTGATTTACATCATGAGTTTGCTTTCGGATCAAAAGTCTTGCAGGCCATGGACTATTCCCTAGTTGTATTAATTTAGTATCTCTCCAGTGGTGCCGTCATGGGGGACGGTATGGAAAAAGGGAATTAGTCCTACTTGTAATTCTGTTTCCATGAGTCCACATGACGGCATCCTTTTTCCCATCCTAACTTCTCTTGTTGTACGTATATGCCTTCTGTTGGTTAATAAATGTTGAGCAACAAGTGAAGGTGTCCGGTGTAGTAATCTGGTAAAGACTGGTGGGAGGGGCCTTTTAATTGCTCTCTTTTTCCTGTTCCTACAGAGATCAAGGATCAACCTCCAGGGGAACCATCACAATGGACTGGAAACAGAGTTGCCAGTAAGGCTCATTAATTTTTTCTGTTTTCCATTTGGCTGAACCTAGCCAGCAATGTAAACATTGGATGTTTTCATTCTGGTCGCCATGGCAATGTCCATGAACATGTGTATAAACATCTACGCATGTGCTTACTAAACCCCAATGTAATCTGGTATATTTGTATATTGGTACCATTTGCATAGACTAGAGAGAGAGAAATTGTACTCCCTTATATTACAAAGTTACTACTTTTATTTCATGACTAAACATCTTTATGAAAAAAAAAAAGATTTTACTGTAGAGTTCACCCTACTATACTGTTTTTATATAATATCTTGCATTCTATAACATTAATTTGCCCATAAGGGGCAAAGTGGTATGTACCAACTTCATTAGACCATTGAATGTCAATTCAGAATGCATACCACTGTAATTGAAGCAATGTGGGATTTGCCATTGGTAAATGACCTTTAAAAGTGGTATTGTGTATGTGTTCCTAATGGTTTTGGTTTTGTTTCCCTAGTAACATTGCAAATGTTGTATAAACTCAAGACCGCAAAAGTATTTGAGAAATCTCGAAATAAAGAAGATAAACCTAGCACGGACATTGTAGACGAAGATCCTTATGCCATCCAGATGATCTCCTGGTGCCCAGAGAGCAGGATACTATGTGTGGCAGGTGTCTCAGCCCATGTCATCATTTATAGGTTCAGCAAACAGGATGTGACCACAGATGTCATCCCGGTAAAGACCGTTCTTTCCTTTTGTATGCCTTTTTGAGTAGGAAGTCTAGGAATTTTATGCCATTCTAAATTGATAATGGCAGTCTTGCCTCCATGATAAATACGGTTTGGCTGTAATAAACATAAAATGTCACTTTCAGTTGGATTATAAAAAGTTGTGCAGAATTAAGTGGAGACTAAACCAAATAATGCCAGTTTGTGTTCATTAGAAAAATTCATACTTGTATGTGAACACTGAAATATAGACTAACTTTATATACTAGAGAGCTAAAATTTATGGTATTAGAATATCCAATTACTGCAGAAACAAGAAATCCAACTTTAATGGGGCATCTCAAATAAGTGTTAGGAAGTACCCATCATTATTAAAAAAAAAAGCCCAACTTTATTGTATGTAGTGCGGGAAATGTTGTATCTGACTTACAGGTTTTTGCTCTTTTCACCCCTCGGCATTTCTTTAAATTGGTTGTCCAAGGTTTATTTTAGAATCAGCGCTAATCTTGTCATGGGGTTTTGTCTGGTATTGCAGCTCCGCCCATTTACTTGATGGATTTATGCAAAAAATGCTGTAATGACGGTTACACTTTTACTATAACACGTCATGACTTTAAACGATTGTCGTAACTAGAATATAAGGGCTATAGTTTAGATCTTGGTATCATATTAAAGCCCAGAATCTTATGTTTTCGTTAATACAAAGCTCTAGTTGCAATATTTGGGGTACAGCGCTCTTTTAACCCCTTCCCGACATTTGACGTACATGTACGTCATGGAAAGCATTGACTTCCCGCAAAATGCCGTACATGTACGTCAAACGTTTGGCACCGGCTCAGAAGCTGAGTCGGTGCCATCATCGTCGGATCTCAGCTGTATCTTACAGCTGACATCCGACTGTAACGGCGGGGACCGAAATTAGCTTCGATCCCCACCATTAACCCCTTAAGTGCAGCGCTCAAACGCGATCGCTGCACTTAAGGTGTTTGCAGCTCATCGGAGCCCCAGCAATGAAATTGCCGGGGTTCCGGTGGCTGCAATGGCAACCGGAGGCCTAATACTGGCCTCCCGGTCTGCCTAGCACCGAAGCCGGTCAAGATCCGCCCGGCGGCGGAGCCTGATCGGCTTCCGTAGCTGCCGGCAAGATGGCGCCGGGTCAGGAGCTGATCCGGCGTCATCAGCGGTGGAGGTCAGCTGTACTGTACAGCTGACATCCACCTGTAACGGCAGGAACCGGAGCTAGCTCCGATCCCTGCCATTAACCCCTTCGATGCAGCAATCGAAAGCGATTGCTGCATCGTAGCGGTTACTAGCAGATCGCCAGCCCTGATAGGCAATCGGGACTGGCGACTGCTGTTATGGCAACAGGAGACACAATGGTCTCCTGCTCTGCCATTACGGAAGCCGATTTAGGCCCCGCCGGGAGGCGAAGCCTAAACGGCTTGCTGTCAGTGAATGACTGACAGATCTAATACATTGCACTAAATAGGTAGTGCAATGTATTAGAAAAAAAAAATCTGACCGTTGGACCTTCAAGTCCCCTAGTGGGACTTGAGAAAAAGTGTAAAAAAAGTATAAAAAAGTGTAAAAAAAAGTGCAAAAAATAAAAGTTTGAAAACAATAAAAGTTTCAAGTAATCAAATAAAACACAATCCCCCTTTTACTCTTATCAAGTCCTTTATTATTGAAAAATAATAATAAACCATATGTATTTGGTATCGCCGCGACCGTAACGACCGGAGGTATCAAAATATTATATTATTTATTGCACGCGGTGAACAGCGTAAAAAAAACCCGTAAAAAACTTTACCAGAGTTTCTGTTTTTTGGTCACTTTGCCCTACAAATATTACAATAAAAAGTGATCAAAAAGTCGCACGTATCCAAAAATAGTACCTATAAAAACTATAGCTCGTCCCGCAAAAAACAAGCCCTCATACAACTCCGTCGACAAAAAAAATTAAAAAGTTATGGTTCTCACAACTTGGCGACAGAAAAAATACATTCTTTTTACAAAAGTAATTTTATTGTGCAAAAAGTTGTAAAACATAAAAAAGTGCTATAAATTAGGTATCGCCGGAATCGTACTGACCCGCAGAATAAAGTTAACATGTAGTTTATAATGCGTGGTGAACGCTGTATAAAAAAAACAAAAAAAGCTGTGCCAGAATTGCGTTTTTTTGTTTACCTGGCATCCCAAAAAATAGGATAAAAGGTGATCAAAAAGTCACATGTACCCCAAAATGGTACCAATAATAACTACAGCTCATCCCGCAACAAACCAGCCCTCATACCGCTACGTCTATGAAAAATAAAATTAGTTATGGCTCCAATAAGTCAGGAAATAAAAAAATATGCAGTTGTGCCCGAGGGGAACATTTCTTCTGTTTCAAGAGGCGATTTATCAAGGACCTAAAATTAGGGAACCAGGAAGGGGAGGGCCCAAACATAACCGCTGGAAGCGACGGTGCCCGTATTATACCAGGACAACACTTCCCAGCAAAATTCCCCAAACTACAAAGGCGCGGAGTGTGGACCAAAAGGGGGATAAGAAATGACACCATTTATCAGTGCGACACCGGCCTGTGCAGAAAGGATTGCTTCACAGCGTAACACACATCTATGGATTATTTTTTTTTTTTTTATACCACCTCACTATGCCCCTTAGATACTCCGCCCCGCTTACATGTACCCCGACATTATAAAACACCGGCAATACTAAAAAAAAATATAGTACCAAGCAAAATCCGCTCTCCAAAAGCCAAATGGTGCTCCCTCGGCCCTGAACCCTACAGCGTCCCCAAACAGCAGTTTCCTTCAACATATATGGCATCGTCATACCCGGGAGAACCCTTTTAACAATTTTTGGGGTGTGTGTCTCCAGCGTCATAAGCTGGGCATGACATATTTGCCACTGAATGGCATATCTAGGGAAAAATATAAATTTTTAACTTGCACCATCCGCAGCGCATTCATTTATGGAAAAGACCTGTGGGGTGAAAATGCTCACTACACCCCTTAATTAATGCCTTGAGGGGTGCAGTTCCATAGTGGGGGTCACTTATCAGGGGTTTCTTTTTATTATTTCACATCTGAGCCTCTGCAGTTGTGAACCAATACTTTGTAAATCGCCAAATTAGGCCTCCACTCCGCATGGTACTCTTCACTTCTGAGCCCTGTCATATGTCCAGACAAAAGATTAGGGCCACATGTAGGGTGTTTCTAAAACCGGGAAACACCGCATAATAATTAGAGAGCTGTCTTGTTATGGTGGCACAAGCCGGGCACCACATATTGGCATATCTATGGAAAAAAATCCAATTTTCACTCTGCAACATTGAGCGCACACTAATTTCTACAAAACACCTGCAGGGTTAAAATGCTTACTACACCCCTTGGTAAATGCATTGAGGGGTGTAGTTTCCAAAATGGGGTCACTTCTGGGGGGTTTCCACTGTTTTGGGCCCACAGGTTCCCAGAAACCAATCCAGCAACATCTGCACTCCAAATGGCGGTCCTTCCCATCTGAGCCCTGCGGTTTGCCCAAACAGCAGTTTATGACCACATATGGGGTATTGCCGTACTCGGGAGAAATAGCTTTACAAATGTTGGGTTCTTTTTTTCCTTTATTTGTTGAGAAAATGAAAAAATTTGCGCTAAAGCTACGTCTTATTGAAGAAAAAGGACTGTTTTTATTTTCACTGCCTAATTCTAATAAATTCTATGAAACATCTGTGGGGTCAAAATGCTCACTACACCCCTAGATGCATTCCTCAAGAGGTGTAGTTTCCTAAATGGAGTCCCTTTTTGGGCGTTTTCATTGTTTTGTCCCCTCAGGGGCTTTGCAAATGTGACCTGGCCTCCGCAAATCATTCCTGCTTAATGTGATCTCAAAAAGCCAAATAGCGCTCTTTCCCTTCTAAGCCCTGCCGTGTGTCCAAACAGCCGTTTATTACCACATGTGGGGTATTGTTTTACTCGGGAGAAATTGCTTTACAAATTTTGTGGTGCTTTTTCTCCTTCAGTCCTTCTGGAAATGAGAAAAAATTAGCTAAACCTACATTTTCTTTGAAAAAATTTAGATTTTCATTTTCACAGCCTACTTGCAAAAATTTCTGCAAAAAACCTGTGGGGTCAAAATGCTCACTATACCCCTAGATAATTTCCTCAAGGGGTATAGTTTCCAAAATGGGGTCACTTGTTTGGGGTTTCCACTGTTTTGTCACCTCAGGGGCTTTGTAAATGTGACAAGGCCTCCGCAAACCATTCCTGCTAAATGTGAACTCCAAAAGCCAAATAGCGCTCTTTCCCTTCTCAGCCACGCCGTGTCTCCAAACAACCGTTTATTACCACATGTGGGGTATTGTTTTACTCGGGAGAAATTGCTTTACAAATTTTGCGGTGCTTTTTCTCCTTTAGTCCTTGTGGAAATGAGAAAAAAAATCGCTAAACCTACATTTTCTTTGAAGAAATGTTGATTTTAATTTTCACGGCCTACTTCCAATAATTTCTGTAAAAAACCTGTGCGGTCAAAATGCTCACTACACCCCTAGATAATTTCTTTGAGGTGTCTAGTTTCCCAGATGGGGTCACTTTTGGGGGATTTTGACTGTTTTGGCACCGCAAGAGCCCTTCAAACCTGACATGGTGCCTAAAATATATTCTAACAAAAATAAGGCCCCAAAATCCACTTGGTGCTCCTTTGCTTCTGAGGCCGGTGCTTCAGTCCAGTAGCACGCTACGGCCACATGTGGGATATTTCCTAAAACTGCAGAAACTGGGCAACAAATATTGAGTTGCATTTCTCTGGTAAAACCTTCTGTGTTATAAAAAAAATTGTATTAAAAATGTATTTCTGCAGAAAAATATGAAATTTGTAAATTTCACCTCTACTTTGCTTTAATTCCTGTGAAATGTGTAAAGGGTTAAGACATTTTCTAAATGCTGTTTTGAATACTTTGAGGGGTGAAGTTTTTAAAATGGGGTGACTTTTTTGGGGTTTCTAATATATAAGGCCCTCAAAGCCACTTCACAACTGAACTGGCCCCTGTAAAAATAGCCTTTTGAAATTTTCTTGAAAATGTGAGAAATTGCTGCTAAAGTTCTAAGCCTTGTGAGGTCATAGAAAAATAAAAGGATGTTCAAAAAACGATGCCAATCTAAAGTAGACATATGGGTGATGTTAATTAGCAACAATTTTCTGTGGTATAACTGCCTGTCTTACAAGCAGATACATTTAAATTGAGAAAAATGCTAATTTTTGCAATTTTTCGCTAATTTTTGGTGTTTTTCACAATTAAATACTGAACATATCGAGCAAATTTTGCCAGTAACATAAAGTCCAATGTGTCACGAGAAAACAATCTCAGAATCGCTTAGATAGGTGAAAGCATTCCGGAGTTATTACCACATAAAGTGACACATGTCAGATTTGAAAAATGAGGCTCTGTCAGGAAGGTCAAAAGTGGCTAAAGAGGGAAGGGGTTAAAGGAGGGGGGGGGGGGATCAGGTTCAAAAGTTTTTCTTTCTGTTTCTGTGTAAGGGAGGGGTTGACGGGATACTGCAAATGACAGCAGGAAGAATAAAATATAGCCTGTAACGGTCATCTTCCCCCCCCCTATACAGCCTTTCCAGTTAACCCAATGGTATTTTTCTCTATTGAAGGCGTACAAAATGAGCATTTGCACATCTTATCACACGCTGCATTTTTATGCATTTTTTGCAAATCGTTCCACTTTGATGCAAAATTGCATGAAAGCACTTATGAGTATAAGGTGCTGGTTGGCATTCACATTGCCATATAGGTATAATTTTTTTTATTTTCTAATTCAGGTGGTGTATGTCGAGTGTGAAAATTTACCTGAAACATCTTGCAGCGAAAGGGCTTAAGCCTAAAATAATCAAGTATTTTCAACATATAGGAAGGAAATGCTGTTGTTTCGCTTAGTTATGAATGAAACAGAAGACCCTTTTTTTTGGGCAGTTTTTTGTGTATTGTCTAGAGTAGGCTGCACAAAGCCATTTAGCCAATACGCACAGAAATTTCCTGCTGGCATCCACCTTTTTGAGTTGTGCTCCATTGATGTATATGGTAGTTCTTATAACCATATCCTTGAGTATCTAATAGACCTTTGAAATCTACAGTATTTGGCCACCTCTGCTCTATAATGTTGACTAGAGTCACTTGATGCTTTATACCTTGGGCCTTGCTAGCTTCATTTTCGTTTGTTACTGGTGCTTTTTTTTTTGTATATATTTTGGATATAGTATTTGCTTCTTGGGTTATTTTTAATTTAAGATTTTAAATACTGTCAAATTTTGTAATATGCAATGTTGTAATTCTTAACTTTGCAAGTCTGTTTTCTGCTGACAACATAGATTAGAAATAGATGTTGATTTAGTTTCATGGTGGTTTTTCTCTTTTTTTTGTTTGTTTTTCATGTTTTGTACTTGGCTTTAAGATGCTGGAAGTAAGGTTGCTCTACGAAATCAATGATCTAGAGTCTCCAGATATTGAACAAGTGCCAACGCCCAGTGGAGGACCTAACCCCCAGCCAATAGTTCTACAGTCTCACCCATCCACAAGCAGCAGTTCATCTGATGGTATTCGTGACAATGTACCCTGTTTAAGGTGAGCACTCTTTCACATTTTAAAGGTGTTCATTTGTACTGTTGGAAAAACATCTTTATTTGCAATTTTTACCTTTTAAACTTCAACGCAGTAGATAAAGGCGAGCCTGCACAAAGACATTGGCATTCCCTGCTGTTTCTAGTGTAGGCCTTTTTGCACATCGAAGGAGAGGCACACGCAAGTATTTATGGGGTTTGTAGTAAACCGCCTCTCTCTAGCGCAGGAGTCTCAAACACACGGGCCGCAAATGTGGCCCCTGAGGTTGCCATTGTGGCCCGCGGGGCACTGTAGCTCCCCGGTATAGGAGAAAGCAGGCTGAAGGAGGAGTGTACCGGCAAATGACGAAGCCCCTGACGTCACTATACATATATGGACAGTGATGTCAGGGGCTTCCCCCGAGCTGGAGTCCCAGAGCAGAGCGCTAGTGGCGCTCTGCCCGGGACTCCGGCTCTGGGGTTGCCCCTGACATCTCTGTCCATACATGGACAGTGATGTCAGGGGTTTCACCAGAGTTCCGGAGCAGAGTCTATACTAGTACTTTGCTCCGGGACTCCGGCTCTGGGGTTGCCCCTGACATCACATTCTGGTCCAGGAGGATCAACCTGACGTCACTGTGTATGGACAGTGACGTCAGGGGCTCCTCTAGCAGACAAATCCTCGGCCTAAGCGTCGGCAACGCTCTGGCTGGAGATTCCACTCCTAGAGGGAGCCTCAATGGAGCGATCTACAGGGAGATCTGTGTGTGTGTGTGTGTGTGTGTGTGTAGCATTATCTACAGTGGGCACTGTGGTATTATCTACAGGGCACTGTGGCATTATCTAGGGGGGTGTGGCATTATCTACAGAGGGCACTGTGGCATCTACGGGTGGGTGTGTGGCATTATCTACAGAGAGCACTGTGACCTCTACAGAGGGCACTGTGGCACTATCTAAAAAGGGCCTGCCCAATCTTCATATTCTTGTTTCTGCCAACTGAGCAGCCAGACAGCATTTAGCAACACTTAGGCGGGATTCACACGACCGGGTCGTTCCCGAGCCCGAGTGTCGGCCGGTAAAATCGGCCATTTTGCACGGCCGGTTTGCATAAAGTTATGCATCCGTGCCGGGCCGGGCAGATCCGGACAGTGACATCAGCTGCAGCTCCTGAAGGGGAATCCCCATGTGTTCGGGGATTCCGCTTCAGGAGTTTCCCCTGATGTCACTGCCCAGATATGGACAGAGACATCAAGCGCTCTGTCCAGGAGCGGAATCCCCGAAAACACGGGGATTCCGCTCCTTCAAGGAGCTAAAGTGCGGCTAGCACATAGCAGAGCGGGGAGATACCTCCCCGCTCTGCTATAGTGGCGTCGCTACAGTAGTAGCAGCCGCAGCAGCAGCAGCAGCTGCTGCTACTACTACTAGCGGCGCCATCGAAGGTGTCGCCGAGCCAGGGTGCTTTTAACAAGCAGGGGAAGGGAGCCAGCGCAGCGCTCCCTTCCACCTGCTGTACACCCCGGCCCTGCAACACAGTGTACAGCGATGCCATTCGTCAGAATGGCATCAACTCCTCCTCCTCACATGCACTCTGCGCTGTGAGGAGGAGGAGATAGAGCGCAAGCGCCGGGAAACCCGGCCATCACTCGGAACACATTCCGGTGATGGCCGTGTAATACCCGGCCCCATAGACTTGTATGGGAGCCGGGCGGCCGGGTGCCCGGGCAAAGATAGAGCATGTCCTATTTTTTGACGGCCGGATTTTCCGGCCGTCAAAAAATCGGTCGTGTGAATAGCCCCATTAGGGGTCTATCATTCCTAATGCAGCCGGGTGCCGGCCGATTTATGAACGGCCGGCACCCGGCCGGGAAACCCTGCCGTGTGAATGAGGCCTAAAACTGGATTGTTAAAATAAGCACGTGGTGTAAACACGCAAATTTCCATTAAGTTTAAACCTAGCGCTATTATTATACTAATGTAGTATTGTTATAGTAATGTAGTATTGTTATAGTAATGTAGTATTATTATAGTAATGTGGTATTGTTATAGTAATGTAGTAGTGTTATAGTAATGTAGTAGTGTTATAGTAATGTAGTATTGTTATAGTAATGTGGTATTGTTATAGTAATGTGGTAGTGTTATAGTAATGTGGTAGTGTTAGGGTATGTGCACACGAGAACTGGCTTTTACGTCTGAAAAGACAGACTGTTTTCAGGAGAAAACCGCTGCGTTGTTTCAGACGTAAAAGCTCCTCCTCGCATTTTGCGAGGCGTCTTTGACGCCCGTAATCTTGTGCTGTTCTTCATTGACTTCAATGAAAAACTGCTCAAATTACGTTTTAAAGAAGTGTCCTACACTTCTTTGACGAGGCAGTCATTTTACGCATCGTCATTTGACAGCTGTCAAACGACGATGCGTAAATTACTGGTCGTCGGCACACTACGTCGGCAAACCCATTCAAATGAATGGGCAGATGTTTGCCGACGTATTGTAGCCGTATTTTCAGGCGTAAAACGAGGCATAATACGCCTCGTTTACGCCTGAAAATAGGTCGTGTGAACCCAGCCTTATAGTAATGTAGTATTGTTATAGTAATGTAGTATTGTTATAGTAGTTCAAATAACTAATTGATTAACAATAATTTTGCATTGTATAAAATTTGAAAGTAATGTGACCCGTCAACTTCACATTTTTTTCTATGTACGGCCCATTTACCTGGCCGAGTTTGAGACCCCTACTCTAGCGAGATCATATGTGCTTCCTCTGAATCCCTCCCAGTTCGTTTGAATCCCAGTAGGTTCTTCTCATGTAACTGGTGGTTATAATAGTTGCTGGGTTATAATAGTTGCTGTACATTCTGGATTTATCTTACAAAGCAAGGTTTATATCTTTCAGGGTCAAAAGCACTCCTTTAAAGCAATCTGCCGGCTACCAAGCAGAGCTTGTGATACAACTAGTGTGGGTCAGCGGAGAACCCCCACAGCAAATAACCAGCCTAGCTGTCAATTCTGCATATGGCCTGTAAGCATATTTTCTTTTCTTTTTTTTAACTGATTAGATTCTACTACTTATGTTCTCCGAAATGGTACCAATAAAAACAACAACTTCTCTCGCATAAAACAAGCCCTCACACGGCTACGTCAACAGAAAAATAAAAAAGTGATGGGTCTCGGAATATGGCCACACACAAATGACTTTTTTCCTTTAAAAGGTGTATATTGTTCATAAGTTCTAAAACATCATAAAAACCTATACTTAATTTGAGATCGACGTATTCATTATTTTTACCGCTCAATAAACTATGGTAAAAAAACTCAAACTTTGGCAAAATTGCTGTTTTTTGCATTCTTCCTCCAAAGAAATATCCTAAAAGATAATTATATGTACCCCAAAATGGTAATGGCAATGTTAAAAAAAAGATATGGCTCTTGGAATGTGAAGAAAAATAAACAAAGCCTGATCCTTAAAGGGGTTTTCCCATCAGGGACATTTAGGACATATCCACAGGATATGTCATAAATGTCAGATAGATGCGGGTCCTGCCTTTGGGATCCACACCTACGTCTAGAACGGGGCTCCCTAAACCCTGTTCTACTGCTCTCTGTTGCAGCTGAATCGTGTGATTTCGGACCATGAAGAAGAAAACCACGTAGCTCGCATGCTGCGCTGCTTCCGTAACGTCCATTAGCTAGTATGGGAGTTACGGAAACAGTGTAGCTCACTGCTACGCTGTTTCCGTAACTCCCATAGTAGTTCATTGACGTTACAGAAGCAGCGCAGCATGCGAGCTACGCGGATATGTTCTAAATGTCCCTGATGGGAAAACCCCTTTAAGTTCCAAAATAGGCCAGTCCTTAAGGGGTTAGTGAACCCACCCCCATAAAAGTATGAAGCCCTTAGTACTATTTTATTTACAATTTGTAATTTGTATAGCATCAACCTTTTCTTCAGCACAGTACACTCAACATATTCACTCACATTGTGTGAGTCACCAATGGAGCGCACTTTTTTTTTTTTTTTATCAGACACATACACATCCTCAGACACTTTCATCAGAAGTCGTTAAGCTTACATTTTTTTGAGGATATCCAAGAACAAACGACTAATTCCATGCACATTTCTTGTCACCATCAGATTAAAACCTATAGTTCCAGGCTGAGCGACCATGACACCCATATTATATCTAGTTTTATGATACCTACAATATGCTGCCCAGACCTATGTCTGTGTCATTTCTAATCATTGTAGAAGAAGTGGCGTAGAGACGTGCCATCAAAATGCATGTGCCAGTCTTTCCTTCTTTTTCAATTTGTAAATATTTCTTAGCCATCTAATATGGGCTCATCAGTGGCGTAACTATAGGGGTCGCAATTGCGACTGAGCCCCGAAGACAGGGGGGACCTCGGCCCCCCGCACCACATCAATGAAAAGTTACTATAGTAACTGGGGCCTATGTAATAAACTACACGGGCCCCAGTTAATATAGTAACTGACTGTACTTATCCACCCTCTTTCAGTTCTGACGTCACACCGCTATGTGCAGCGCATTACGTCGCGACGCTATGCGCTTTGCACAACATCCCGACAAACTGATTCAGTCAGGACCTCTGCTGCGGCTGAAGAGTAGGCTAAGATTAATATTACTGTCTGCTGAAGCTGATGGGTCGGGGTTGACTCCCGGGACTACTGCCAATCAGCTGTTTTGAAGGGGGTGCAGTGCTCGTACAAGTGCTACTTCCCCTTCATTCCGGTCATTTTGTCACTATATGAATCGCTAACACTGACGTGTCAGCGATTCACAGTGTGAGCAAGTAAGGGAAATGAAGGGGAAGTCAGCTGATTGGCGGGGGTCCCGGAAGTCGGACCCCGCCCCATCAGCTATTGATGGCATATCCTGAGGATAGGCCATCAATGTTTAGGGACTGGACATCCCCTTTTAACCTATTAACGCCGCAGGACGGATATATCCGTCCTCTTCAGCTGCTAGTTCGCGCAGAAGGACGGATATATCCGTCCTGTGATCGCGCGGGTACTAACAGTGTACCCACGCGATCTGCGGCAGGAGAACGGCTGTTATACACAGCCTGGCTCCTGCTGCAACTGCCGGAATCGAAGCGCGCTCCGATTCCGGCAGTTTAAACCATTAAATGCCGCTGTCAATAGCAACAGCGACATCTAATGTGTTTGACAGAGGGAGGGAGCAAAGAAATCGCGGGTCGCCATCAGGTTTCCATGGCAGCTGGGGGCCTAACAAAGACCGCCAGGTCTGTCTCCAGCAAATGCCTGTTAGGCCATGCCGGAGGCATGTCCTAATAGATTGCCTGTCAGTTTTGCACTGACAGGCAATAATGCTTTGGTATACTAAGTATACCAAAGCATTATATACGCGATCAGCAGATCGCATAGTGAAGTCCCCTGGTGGGACTAAAAACAAATGTAAAGCAATTAAATAAAGTTTGTGAAAAAAAATAAAATAATTTACAGTCCCATGCACACGAACGTAAAAACGCCCGTAATTACGGCACGTTTTTACGGGCCCATGGACTTCTATTGGCCACGGGTACCTCCCCGTATGCTTACGGGAAGGTGCCCTTGCCTTTGAAAAATATAGAACATGTCCTATTTCAGGCCGTAATTACGGCACGGGCAGGCCGATAGAAGTCTATGGGTTCCCGTAATTACGGGTGACTACGTGTGTGCACTCGTAATTACGGGAGCGTTGCTCGGCGACGTCAGTAAATAGTCACTGTCCAGGGTGCTGAAAGGCTGGGTTCACACGACCTATTTTCAGACGTCTGAAAATACGGCTACAATACGTCGGCAAACATCTGCCCATTCATTTGAATGGGTTTGCCGACGTACTGTGCCGACGCCCTGTCATTTACGCGTCGTCGTTTGACGAAGTGTCCTGCACTTCGGCAAAGTAGTGCAGGACACTTCTTTGCAACGTAATTTGAGCCGTTCTTCATTGAAGTCAATGAAGAGCAGCTCAAGATTACGGGCGTCAAAGACGCCTCGCATAATGCGAGGAGGAGCTTTTACGTCTGAAACGACGCAGCTGTTTTCTCCTGAAAACAGTCTGTCTTTTCAGACGTAATAGACCGTTCTCGTGTGCACATACACATAGAGTTAAACGATCGGCAGTAACTCTTTCAGCACCCTGGACAGTGACTTCTGATATAGATCAACCTGTAAAAAAAAAAAAAAAGACGTTCATACTTACCTAGAACTGCCTGCTTCTTCCTCCAGTCCGGACTCCCGGAATGACGTTTCAGCCCATGTGACCGCTGCAGCCAATCACAGGCTGCAGCGGTCACATGGACTGCCGCGTCATCCATGAAGGTCGGGCTGGATGTCAAGAGAGGGACGCGTCACCAAGGCAATGGCCGGGTAAGTATGAATTTCTTTTACTTTTACCTCGGAAAGGGCTGCGCCTTCTCTCTATCCTGCACTAATAGAGAGAAGGGGCTGCAAATTAGTGCAGTGCAATTTTGCAGCGAAAACATGCCCGTAAATATGGGTGGAATACTGGTGACACCGGACCCGTATTTACAGGCACGGGTCCGTAAATACTGGTGCAATACGGGTCGAATACGTGTGACCAAGGACCCGTAAAACTACTTTTTTTTTTGCCAAAAAAGTGGTTTTATTTAGTAAAAGTGCCAAAACAAATAACACATACACATATATGGTATCCCCGCGATCGTAACAACTTGAACAATAAAATGAACACATTATTGATGAACGGCGTAAAAAAAAAACGCAAAAAACAACGGCAAAATTCTCTTTTTTTCTCCCATTCCCCCCCATAAAAAATGAAAGAAAAGTTAATCTATAAGTCCTATGTACCCCAAAATAGTGCTAATGAAAACTACACCTTGACCCGCAAAAATCAAGCCCACATACGGCCACATTGACTGAAAAATATAAAAGTTACGGCTCTTGGAATGTGGCGATTCAAAAACAAGTAACTTTTTTCTAAAAGGGTTTTTATTGTGCAAATGTAGGAAAACATATAAAACCTTTACATATTTGATATCCCCGTAATCGTGCCGACCCATAGAATAAAGTTAACATGTTATTTACGCTGCATAGTAAACGGCGTAAATTTATAACGTGAAAATCAATTCTGGAATAGCTGCTTATTTTCAATTCTCTCCTAAAATAAAGTTAATAAAAGTTAATAGATATGTTATAAGCATCTAAAAATGGTGCAAATACAAAATACAACTCATCCCGCAAAAAACAAGCCCTTATACGGCTATGTCGTCGGAATAAAAAAAAAGTTACGATTCTTGGAATGTGACCGTGAAAAAATCATTAACGTGCAAAATGGCTTGGTCATTAAGGGGTTAAGCCTAACGTGCGTTAGGCCTAGATACAGGGCCCCAGCAGACGGTAATCTTATACTGTATAAGATTACTGTCTGCTGAACCATGTATCTAAGCCTACCTTAGGCTTAGATACAGGGTCCAACAAACCATATCACACATGCACATGGGCCCTGTATCTAAGGCCCTGTTCACATCACCGCTGCCCTTCCGTCGGGTTTACCCCTCAACGGAAAGGCAAACGGAAACCTTCGCTTCCGTTTGCATCACCATTGATCTCAAAGGTAATGGAAACTTTGGTAATGGTTTCCATTTGTCACCGTTGTGCACGGGTTTCCGTTTTGGCGGAATCAATAGCGCAGTCGACAATGCAAAACAACTGAAACCTGTCACAACGGTGACAAACGGAAACCTTTAGCAACGTTTTTGTCACCATTGAGCCGAGGTTTCAGTTTGCCTTTCTGTTGAGGGGTTACCCGACGGAACCCCTCAACGGAAGGGCTGCGGTGATGTGAACAGGCCCTTACTAATGTTTTTTTACAGGTTCGGTCGTTGGACTACGTCGGATTCGTGGACTACTTCGATGACGGCTTTTTTTATTCTCAATAAAATGGTTAACGAGGGTTGTGTGGGGGCTTTTTATTTCAATAAATCTATTTTTTCTATGTCTTTGTATTTTTTTTTTAAACTTTATCGCTACCACCTTAGTAATGTCCGCTGACTGATTGACAGCGTCCATTACTAAGGTGGGGCTTAGTGTTAGCCGGTGAAAAGGCTAACACTAACTCCCATTATTACGCTGGTACCCACCGCCCACCAGGGGTGCTGGGAAGAGCCGGGTACGATCCAGTACCCGACCATCTGTAGTGATGGTCGGGCACTGGGGCGGCCGCAGGCTGGTATTATTAGGCTGGGAAAGGCCAAAAACAGTGGCCCTTCCCATCCTGGTAATGCTAGGCTGCTGCTGTGTTGTATCTGGCTGGTTATGAAAAATGGGGGGACCCAAGTCATTTTTTAAAATAAATAGATAATTGGAAAGCACGATGTGGGGTTCCCCCATTTTTAGAACCAGCCAGAAACAACATAGCAGCAGCAGGCTAGCATTACCAGGGTGTGAAGGGCCACAGTTCTTTGGTTTTCCCAGCCTGATAACAGCCTGCGGCCGTGCCAGTGCCCCTCCGTCACTACAGATGGTCGGGTACTGGGTCGTACCTGGCTCTTCTCGGTTCCCCTGGTGGCGGTGGGTACCAGGGTAATAATGGGGGTTAGTGTTAGCCTCTTCATGTCTAACATTAAGCCTCGCCTTAGTAATGGACGTTGTCAATCAACCAGCGGCCATTACTAACGTGATCATAATAAAGTTTAAAAAATATACAAAGACGTAGATAAAATATTTTATTGAAAAAAAAAATCACACACTCAACCCACGTTATCCATTTTATTGAGAATAAAAAAAACGCCGTCATCGAAGTAGTCCTCTAATCTGAAGTAGTCCAACAACCGAACTCGTAAAAAAAACATAAACATACAAAAATAATTAGTAACGCATAAAGAAGCAAAACAATTCTTATACATGCTTTTCCTGGGTCCAGCGCTGGAACCACAATGTCAGCTAGCTGGGCCCCTAGATCTAATACTATTATGTGTGATACTGTCTGCTGAACCACTGTCCTATCCATAGCTATAGGGTCATGGTGCTATAGATCTGCTGTCTCATTTATATATATATATATATATATATATATATATATATATATATATATATATATATATACATACACGCACACATTTTTTTGGGGGGGTCCCATATGTATTGGGGCTATTTCCACTGATGTTTTAAGTCCTTCGTGACGCCCCTGGCTGCTAGTGCTGCATTGTTGGGTCATTTAGCAGAAACAGTGATGCAGCTGAAAGCTGCGGGCCATCGGCCATGAGAAGTTTGGGGGCAGGGACCAAGAAGAACCTATGCATCAGGGCCCATGAGCCTTTAGATACGCTCCTTGGGCTCATGAACATGACTTTATAATAGGTAGCTATATTATCACTGCTCAGAGTGTGGAAGGAAGACGGCTCCATCAAGCTGACACATAAGTCCACAGTCATTATTTAAGGTTATCAGTAAGCCGGTGTTGGTCAGAGTGAAGCTTTATTGTAATTCATCTTAATGAATGATGTGCAGTGTTGAAGGTGTCAGGAAGCAGAGCAGTCTTTTTAGGCACAGATTTAAATCACTTTTCCAGTAAACGGCTTCTTTACATGCCATCTGTCTTGTCGCTCTCTAATTGACTGATTTGTTTACAGTATTGATAGGATTACTGCACAGAATCGAGCAGTGTCAGAAAATAATCTTTAGAAGCACTACTCAGTGAAACAAGTCATTCTCATTTATTTTATACATTATCTTACCGAACTACTTTACACTTTTCTGGACTGTATTTTTGCTATTCTCTGCACAATTTTGTACTAAAACATAGGACATAGCTACGTGGTATGAATATAAGCACTGTAATAATAATTTAAAAAACATAAGGATTATGGAAAAGCATTTTCTGCCAAATATTGGCTCTTACAAGGCACACTTTTTATAAAATTCTATTTTCTTCAGTATTGAGGGAAAATATTTCATAAAGGGGTATTTAATGAATAACCGTTATTTCTTAAAACTGTAAAAATGCTTTAAAAAGAGGACCTGTCACTGGGTCGTATAAGTTGAACTGGTTTACTTACCTGAATAATGTTTTCTCCTTAATCCCACAGCTGTTTGGTTTTTTTTCCCCTGGAACCCCCGTTCCAGAGATATGGCCCACTGTTGTGTTGGGTCCCTAAATGCTAATTTGCTAAAGTTAGCCACCAGGGTGGAGCTAGCACCCTGCCTCTCATACTGACCAATCAGCGCAAGGGAGTTTGAGGGTAGTTCACGCCCTGTTGGCTAACTACAGAAAATTAACATAGAGGGAGCCAACACAACAGTGGGTCATATTTCTGGAACGGGGGTCCAGGAAAAAAATAACATTGCTGGAAACATTGAGACAGCGCTATTCAGGTCAGTAAACCAGTTCAACTTATATGACCTAGTGACAGATTCTTTTTAAGCAACAAAGACCCTGCAATGCTAAAGCAATACTTCTCTAGTGTACTTTTTACTTAAAGACTATGTAAGCCTTTAAAAGTGGTTTGTTTTTTTGTTGTTGTTTTTTTTATAAAAATGTCAGTGCATGTATTTGGTGCCATTTTATAATTAGTTTTTATTTAAAAAATCTCTTTACTTTTTGAGATACAACTGCTGTGTATTCTGTATACAGAACAGCTGAATACTGTACCCGTCAGGTCTGCAGGACTGACGGGTTCAGTGTCAGCAGGTCAAGCAGGATCCACCTGTAATCGATCACATCTAAGTTATGAACTTAGATGTGATTATTAACAGCTCGATCCTGCGTGTCAGACATACACAAATACAGGATTCAGTGCAAGATACAGCTGCTCTGTATACAGAATACAAAGCAGCTCTATCTCATAAAGTAAAAATAATTTTAAATAAAATGTATTTAGGAAGTTGCATCAATCACACTGATGGCACAATTTTATTTAAAAAACCCCCAAAACAAAACGATGTCAAAGGTGTACATAGCCTTTGATTCTCTACTGGTCCTTCTAGTAGGGTTTTGCAGGGTGTTTCTGGTAAAGCAGAGTTTTCTTTTCAGAATAAAAGTTTGATTGTAGTCCGTACTCACTAGGGATTGTCATAAATTTCATTGTTTATACCATAATGAAGCCCAACCTGATCCTGTGAAAGATATTCACTTGTTTTTTAACCCACTCAAACAGAGATTTTGCTCAGCCTTGTTAATTTTCATGAATGCATTTTTGAATGACAAACAGATCTTATTCAATGCTTAATTTCTATTTAAAAAAAGACCATTCGCTACGATGGGGGGCATTTATGAACAGCCTTACACTATTTTTCTTGTTGAAAAAAACAACAAAAAAAAGTTTTGTCGCATGCCATATTTTTGCTCTAAAATTTGTGACTTTTCTCTCCTCTTGCCACTTCTGAAAACCCGCATGAAAAGTGGGTTTGGCTTAACTGGGAGGGGCGGGCCGAGCAAGTTACCGACAGATTTGATTTTTTTAAAGGCAGAAAATGGCACAAATTTTAGTGCAAATCTATGAGCAAGTGTATACTTCATGTTCTGTCTTTAGGACTGCCCGTGATGCGCCATCTTTAATAATAGATGTTCGCCTCCTAAAATGTTCTGTACTTCAGTTCATGACTAGAATTTGAAATGCCAGTCTCAATAAACTCCCGCCAATGTTAAGAATTCTTTATAAAACTTGATACAGTGTCATACATTTAAGTAGAAAGAAAAAAGATCCAGCATTTGCTTTGCCTATATATATATATATATACACACACACACTACCGTTCAAAAGTTTGGGGTCACACTTATATTTATCAAATGAGTTGCAAAATGACTAGAAAATATAGTCAAGACATTGACAAGGTTAGAAATAATGATTTTTATTTGAAATAATAATTTTCTCCTTAAAACTTTGCTTTGTCAAAGAATGCTCCATTTGCAGCAATTACAGCATTGCAGACCTTTGGCATTCTAGCTGTTAATTTGCTGAGGTAATCGGGAGAAATTTCACCCCATGCTTCCAGGAGCCCCTCCCACAAGTTGGATTGGCTTGATGGGCACTTCTTGCATACCATACGGTCAAGCTGCTCCCATAACAGCTCTATGGGGTTGAGATCTGGTGACTGCGCCGGCCACTCCATTACAGATAGAATACCAGCTGCCTACTTCTTCCCTAAATAGTTCTTGCATAATTTGGAGGTGTGCTTTGGGTCATTGTCCTGATGTAGGATGAAATTGGCTTCAATCAAGCGCTGTCCACAGGGTATGGCATGGCGTTGCAAAATGGAGTGATAGCCTTCCTTATTCAAAATCCCTTTTACCTTGTACAAATCTCCCACTTTACCAGCACCAAAGCAACCCCAGACCATCACATTACCTCCACCATGCTTGACAGATGGCGTCAGGCACTCTTCCATCATCTTTTCAGTTGTTCTGCGTCTCACAAATAATGTTGTGTGTGATCCAAACACCTCAAACTTCGATTCGTCTGTCCATAACACTTTTTTCCAATCTTCCTCTGTCCAATGTCTGTGTGCTTTTGCCCATATTAATCTTTTCCTTTTATTAGCCAGTCTCAGATATGGCTTTTTCTTTGCCACTCTGCCCTGAAGGCCAGCATCCCGGAGTCGCCTCTTCACTGTAGACGTTGACACTGGCGTTTTGCGGGTACTATTTAATGAAGCTGCCAGTTGAGGACCTGTGAGGCGTCTATTTCTCAAACTAGAGACTTTAATGTACTTGTCTTGTTGCTCAGTTGTGCAGCGGGGCCTCCCACTTCTCTTTCTACTCTGGTTAGAGCCTGTTTGTGCTGTCCTCTGAAGGGAGTAGTACACACCGTTGTAGGAAATCTTCAGTTTCTTGGCAATTTCTCGCATGGAATAGCCTTAATTTCTAAGAACAAGAATAGACTGTCGAGTTTCACATGAAAGCTCTCTTTTTCTAGCCATTTTGAGAGTTTAATCGAACCCACAAATGTGATGCTCCAGATTCTCAACTAGCTCAAAGGAAGGTCAGTTTTATAGCTCCTCTAAACAGCAAAACGGTTTACAGCGGCGCTAACATAATTGCACAAGGGTTTTCAAGTGTTTTCTAATCATCCATTAGCCTTCTAACACAGTTAGCAAACACAATGTACCATTAGAACACTGGAGTGATGGTTGCTGGAAATGGGCCTCTATACACCTATGTAGATATTGCATTAAAAACCAGACGTTTGCAGCTAGAATAGTCATTTACCACATTAACAATGTATAGAGTGTATTTCTGATTAATTTAATGTTATCTTCATCGAAAGAAAGTGTGCTTTTCTTTCAAAAATAAGGAAATTTCTAAGTGACCTTAAACTTTTGAACAGTAGTGTGTGTGTGTGTGTGTGTGTGTGTGTGTGTGTGTGTGTGTGTGTGTGTGTGTGTATATATGTGTATGTATATATATATATATATATATATATATATACTTTCTAACTGGATGAACAAATGCCTTTTCTACATTTGTGTACATTGTCGTAAATTTGTCTCAAGTCAAATGTCATCCGCAATCCTCGTAGAACATTTCTACACGTTTGATGGTTGAAAATCCAACAATAGGGCCTAGGTTTTCACTAGATATTATTGCATTTACAGTCTGAATGTCGGAATTTGCATTAATTTTTATTAAGGCAGGACACATAAATAGCACAGACAGGTTTTCTATTAAACATTCTGAGCAATAAGGACATCCAACTTTTCATTATACAACTTGCACATTTACCACAATATTGTTTTAAATATCTTTTGCATATCCTCATAAATATTGTGTCACCTCGTAGTTATGTTAAGATATATCTATTGTGTGTGACCTACAAAACTTCTTAGTGTTAATATCTTAGGGCCTGTTCACATCAGCGTTGAGTTTCCGCTTGGCTTTCCATTCATCTGTTCTATCAGAGGAATAGAAAAACTGAAAGTATCGTTTCGATTTGCATTACCATTGATTTAAATGCTATTTTGTTTGTTTCAGTCTGTTTGACTCCGTTTCGCTAGGTTTTCGTGTTTTTCATGGAAACAATAATGCAGCACACTATGCTATTGTTTCCGTGAAAAAAAAAAGGAAATCTAGCGGTACGGAGGCAAACTGAACCATCCAGTGTTTAAAGCCGTTATATTGTTATTGCTAGCAACTCTTACCATGATATCTAAATATTCCTTAATGATCATTAGATGAAATTCAGCCGAACCTGCCAATTTCAGAGGGACAGGCCAAGTGTTGTATTAATGATCGTTCGTCCCCATACATTCCAATGATTACTCAGCTTAAATGGAGCAAACAAACACTGATTAATATGCTGTATTATTGATCTGCGCTCTTTTGCCAGCCAGAATATCACCCTCGGCACATCCCTATCCAAAGATGGGGGAGATCAGGATATATGGACCCATTTTATCTGCCAGATTTGGGAAAGCCAGTTTGTATCAGGAACTTGTAGAATGTTTTATACAGAATGATAAATAGGTTTTCTATTTTTTTTGTGTTTTTTTTAGGTTTAGTGTCCCTTTAAGACCATTTAAAGATAATCCATTTTCAATTGTTTTGCGTGTTTACAATTGTTTTATTTAAAGATGTTATATATTGTTTTTTTTTTTTATATTAAGAAACACTTTTTAGCAGTAGTCACCACTGCTCTAGAACATAAAATAGCAAAAACTGAATGGTTATGTGACAATATATTGGAATGACCTTTTTGTGCTTTCTTGTTTTCCTTTTTTTAAACTCTGTCGACTTCCAGAGTAGTATTCGGAAACTGTAATGGTATTGCAATGGTGGACTACATCCAGAAAACAGTCCTGTTAAATCTTGGTACAATTGAACTATATGGCTCAAATGACCCATACCAGAGGCAACCACGTTCTCCACGCAAAACAAGACAACCGTCAGGAGGTAAGGACCCTAGATTACTTAATTGTTTGTGTATTTTGCTATCTTGGCAGCTGGCTTCATAGCATTAAAGGTTAGGATGCGATAACACATGCAAGATTGCCTTTATAATAAATTGTGTTATATATATACTATTGCATTTTATCATGTTAAAGGCTATGTACATGTTTTGTAAGCATTTTTTTTTAATTAAAATTTATTTTGTGTGTTTAAGCAACTTTCAAAATCACTTTTTTCAAAAAATAAGTTACTTTTTAAGATAAAGCTTCTATGTATCCTGTATACATAGAAGCTGTATCGTACTGTCTCAGTCGATTCCATCAGTTCAACTGAAATCGTGTTTCGGACATACAGGATCCAGCTAATAACGATCAGTTGGATATGTTTTGTTAGAGCATTTGGCGCTAATAAGGCATGCAGAGTCCTAGCTAGGCTTTCCTTTACCCAGGGCAAAGATTTAGTTTGCTGCCCTGGACCTGTATCTAAATACCCTGACCAAGGCAGAGGGGCATGTTGGCGCTCCCCATATCACCCAACTTCAGAGGCACATGCTCTGCCAGTGCTGCACTAAATATGCTTATGAGGATATGGGGGTTGGTTCCCAGATGAACAACCCCTTGTCGCTAGAGCAAAGAGCCAATTCCAAGAGTTGCTCTTGCAGAGAGGACTACTGAAGACCATTCATTAAATGGATGCTCAATGATTTCAATATGTAAGATTTCAAGTAGTTCCCTCAGCGATAAAAGCTGATCGCCATCAATCAGCAGGGGAAGTGCCTGAAGGAACAGGGTTGTCTAAAGAAGACTACCTAAAGGGGCTCTATTGTCTTAATCATTATATAATAAGAATACTGATGTAACTAGAACTAATCACATATGCGTTGGAGGCTTCGTTCATAGTCTCCTTCGCAGACTCCGTCATATTTGATGGAAAAATATTGCAGTATGCAGCGATATTTTTTCTGACAAAATGATCCGTAACAGCTTGAATTCCTTGTTTTGCTCCAATTCCGGAACAGAAAAACGGATTTCATAACACAGATGTGAACTCAGTCTTACTAATGTATTGTGTTCACAAGAACATATGGGAACATTCATTATGGACATTCAGAAAAAGTATGTACATAAGCAGGATTAGACCAGACTAGTTCCTCCTATGACGGAACAGAAAAACGGATTCCATAATTCAGAATTGAACTGATATATTATAAAATCTGAATAATCAGCTTTCATATAAAAGTTTATATGTTTGGACTTAATTAGGCATTGTTGTTAAGTTAGGCTATGTTTACATCTGCGTTGTGGCTTCCATTTATAACAGAAGCCATAGCGCTCTGGGAGATTGGTTTTATTATGGGGTCTATTGGTTTCTGTTGTGGTGTCCATCATTTTGATTGGAAAATAGCGCTGCATGTAGCGCTATTTTTCTCCATCAAATATGACAGAATCTGTGATGCAGATGTGAACAGAGCCTAATATTTATCTATATTGGGGACTTTTTTTATTGTTGTGTTTGTGAAGATTAGTTCACGGTTACATTAAGATTATTCTAAAAACTCAAAGGGGGGATTTTATTATTATTATATCCTACAAACACCGGAGTTAGATACATGCACGCATCTTAATAAATTAGGTGCATCTCTGGGCACCCATGTACCAGAAAGTCAAATCTATGACCGCTATGTGCAGGCGTAGGTTTGCACTATAGTTTACACCAATTTCTGGTGTATATTATAGTAAGATTCTTGAGCCCTCGGTGTCGGCGTAAACATTGCAAATGCTAAAGTTGCAATTTTTTTTAGCCATTTGCGACCTTTGAGGAATTTGCAACTATTTTAGGCTAGATATCACCCCCCCACCCCAAAAGTGTCCATACTAAAATATTTAATAGCCCAACCTTTGTCCACAATATCATATTTACACTAGTGAAAGTCAACTAGGTACATTCACAATGATGAAAACCTCAAAGCAGCACATTGCTGAAAGATCAGGCGCGTAACATCAGGTAACTTCAGAACTTGAGAGCCCTTAAAATCTAAGTGACAATGCATATGGACATATTGAAGTGGGTCAGCTATATCTGCCGCACTTAAGAACTTGTACAGTAAATCCCTGGGCCTAAATGAAGGCACATTCGAGGCTCAAGAAAGTCTATAGGGGCTGCTGACTGGGACAGAAGAATAGCAGCAGAGGGAGAATCAGACAGGCTATCAGTGTAGAGAGAAAGCTGTGCTGATACAGGAGCGCTATCAAAGACCGCAGTATTCTGGACACACAGACCTCACATCCAGCATGTATTACTGGGAGGGACGAGCCCATAGGAGAAAAGTCTGAAACTAGAGCAGCTTGCAAACTATATATCGGGGGGTCTGAAAATGGAAAAGAAAAAAAAAAAACATCAATATTGCAGCCTGAAACTTAGTGCATTTTTTTTTTTTTAACTCCAGGTCACCACTAACCTATATAAAGATCCTTTTTTCTATGTCAAAGGTTTCCATAGCCTTTAGCTGTTCTGATGTAAGCACAGACATATGTTATAAAATTGGAACTAGCATTAACGAATATACAACATGAATAATAGGCATAAGTAGACATCATTGACACCAGTGAATCAAACCGTAATGAATATTTGCTCAGTCCATGGAAGGATCACCTCCATGGTATCTTACAACAGCTTGAATGTTCTATTGTATGCATTATTATAAATCACTCTTCAGTAAGTTGAGGAATGTATTGTGCAATGTTTTTTTTCAGCCTCCACGTTGTTCTGTTTTTATGCCATCGGGGTGGAGCTAACTTCCCTGCCAATGATGTTGACCAATCAGCATGAGGCAGCTTGAGAGTAGCTTATGCCCTGTTGGCTAACTACAGCAAATTAACATAGAGGGAGCCAACACGACAGTGGGCTATATCTCAGGAATGGGAGGGGGGGGGTCCAGAAAAAAAAAGAAAAACAGCACATTTCAGTTCAATAAACTAGTTCAACTTATATGACCTGTGACAGGTCTTCTTTAGTACTTTCTTGATCCCGCAACACTCCGTGTTTCAAGTGTGCGTGAGTAGGCTTCCACGCCAACGTATAAAAAATGGGAACTTGGCACTCCAAGGTATTATGCAATAAGTGATATTTTATTTCACATATAGCGAAAAGTAGTAATCCAAAAGTAGGTTTAACGTTTCGGTCTATACATTCAGCCTTCTAACAGCGACCGAGGTCGCAAGCTCTCCATATCCACGGACGTAATCAGTGTCTGAAGAAGGTCGAATGTATAGACCGAAACGTTAAACCTATTTTTGGATTACTACTTTTCGCTATATGTTAAATAAAATATCACTTATTGCATAATATCTTGGAGTGCTGAGTTCCCATTTTTTAGGTCCTCTTTAGTGTCATCTGTTCTATGGCAAAAAGTGCAAGAATTACAGTTTTCACATTATTCTTCACTCTCTCTTTTTAATTTCTCATCATTGTTTTCTTTTCTCATCTGCTTTTCCATTATATTTGTGTAAAGATGTCATTTGTCTTTTAAAGTTTTATTTTTTTTCATGTTCCTTGTATTTTTCTGGTGTCTGTCTTTTCCTTTTTTTCATCACTTCACTAAGGTATGCTGACTGTGGCTTCTTGCATGTGCGGCCTTTCTAGCTTATATTCCATGAAAAAACTGCGCTCCTCTAACATAAGTAAGTCAACTACTGACAAAGTGTGATACTTTACCCAAAAATATTTGACTTTTTTAAACTCTTTGCCATTGGTTTTAAGTAAACAATACTGTTTGATACAGTACTGTCTTGTTCATACGAGTGTGATGACACAAAATTGTACAGTTATCCCTCAACATACAATATTTATTGGTTCCGGGACGACCATTGTATGTTAAAACCATAACTCTATGGAAAACTAGTAACTGGTTCCGAAGCACCAAAATGTCAACCTGAAATAAAGAAAAAGGAGGGTTAAAGAACATTAAGCACAAAAATAATACAGTCCTTCCTTTTAACACTCAGAAGGAGACACTGGAAACTGGTTAATCACTGTGCAGGGAAAGCCAGGGTTCTCCGGATCGGTGGGGTTCCAGAGGTCGGACCCCTACCAATCAATGGTGGTGGCATAGCCTAAAGAGTCCCCTTTAAGACACACTTTTCTGTGGGGCTGTTAATTGGTCTAATGTGTAGTACATTTACTGTATCTCAGATACATTAACTTTGGCACAGGATAAACAGGATTTTTTTTGGGGGGGGGGGGGCGATGAGTGGAGATGAAATGTGTTTTGGGGAAACATTACATTACAGTACTGTACTTTGGGGCCTGCATATACATTACAGTACTGTACAGTAAATTGTTTTGGCAAGTGTACTGTACTCAATGCGGGGACACTTACCGGTTTACACCCTTTTTGGTTTTATAGCTCTTCTGCCTTTAATGTCTTCAGGTACACAGCAATGTCAATGAGCACAAAAGCGGAACTGTCAGTGCCGCTTTCTTTCTCGTAGACCTCTCGTGATGGCCAGGAGAGCAGTCATATGACTGTGCTGCTGGGTCTATCACATCTGTACTGCAGTCTAGTTTTGTAGCTCGTAGCACCCTGTACTATTGTACAGATTAAACTTTTTTAGTTGTGTAATTCCGTTTTTCCATCTAATTTTCCTTTTTCATTTTTTCTTGGAACAAAGTCATCGCTTTGATTGTTGGTGCTTATCACAGTAATAATAAATTTTACTCTACTTAAACAATGAGTGCAAACATCTTCAGGAATAAAATATCTACAAACCACTTAGATATCGGTTGTAGGGAATTGATTTAGATGAATTTTAGGACACTCCAGTAATCCTCCTTTTTATGTTTCATGTTTCAGCTGGTCTTTGTGACATTAATGAGAGTCCCACAGCCTCAGAGGATCGTTGCAAATCACCCACCTCAGGTAGGCTTGACTTTATGCCCTTAAACTAATGTTCATGTCTTTCTAATTTCTAATCGAACATTACTACTGGCTGTATATTGTTTACTACTGGACATCAAATAATATGATGCCTAGCTTTGTTTAAAAATCTAGGGAAATATTTTTGGATAGAAATAATGACATGAAGCAGAGTATACTTTCAGAAGTCTAATGCTTTGAATGTCCTGGCTTGAAAACATACCCATACCTTGACTGCAATGTCACCATTATAGTGTTTAGAAAAAATGAAGAGCTCTCTACTTATCAATTTACAAGGTTTGTTTCCAATAGTGTTTGAATTTTTTTCTGTGGTACTTTGACATCGCGGCTCGAGTATATCAGTGTCATACTTTAAATTACGTATCTTGGCTTTTGTTTTCTGATGTATTAAATGATCAGTACATATTTGAAAAATATAATTTCTACACAGATACCCAGCAATAATAAATTAATTAGATGCAAAGAGCATTCTGCATTGCTTTAGTCAATTGTGCTAATCTGTGAAATGGGAATAAATTTAAATTACAAGAAAAATGTAAATTAATATTAGCATGAATTGTTTAGTTCCACTTTTTATAAGCAGTAAGTACAATATAGTTACAGAAAATATACTAATTAAACATATCCTTCCCTGGGGTTGGAAGTGGCTGAGGTTCTTGGGAATTGCTGTGTCACTTTGTATGCTTTCGGCTCTTTTAGTTTTATCTGTGTGAGGGCATGGATGGCGATTACAGTCAATGGACGCCCAAATAAAGCCAAGTAGAGTCAACAGCAGACAAAGTGGCACAGCTTTTTACTAGTTGCCAATCAAACATCGGTGGCATATGCAAACCATTCCACAATTGCCAGTATGCATTTTATTATGATTCTTTTCTCCATATAAAGCCAACAGAAGTTGAATTATTTTATGGGCCACAGTATATACAGTATGCTAAACACGCAAACACCCGTAACACCCATTGTTGTACAAATGGCTGGAATGGCACAGTTAGATAAGAGCGTTGTTACAGTAAACCCTACATCCACATAATCATTAGAAAAGGAAAATCTGAGGGGAAACTGTAGAATTGATACCTCTGCACACTTACAATGATCTTTTAGATTTTTATCTCCAGATCACTAAAAGATCTGGTGATTCTATATTCCGGTGGCTCTGAGGCAGACTAGAGTGCTCCTTCATCACAGGAGTGCAGACTTCTATGTACACAGAAGTGATTCTCCCATGAAAGGTCACATAGCTTCAGACCATTAGAACGAATGAAATAGCCAACAAAGCAATAGTATCATACTCCTCGCACTTAATAGACTAAACTTCAAGTTAGACGTGAAGATGTTCGTGTAAAATCAAGTGGATGGGAAATCGCAGTACAGTTAAACTTAAAGGGGTTGTCCGGCCACAGGACTGTTTTTCATACTGATGACCTATCCACAGGATAGGTCATCCGTTTCTGATCGGTGGGGGTCCGACACCGGCACCCCACACCGATCAGCTGCCTCCGTGCACCAGATATTAGTTTCGGAAGCAGATGGCTCCGTTCGCAGTATAGCAGCCGAGCTTCAGTACTGCAGCTATACTCCTATTCAAGTGCATAGGAGTAGAGTTGCAGTTCTGCAGCACGGCCGCTATGCAGTGTGCGGAACCATCTGATTCCAGTACCGAACAGTGTATACCATTCATAACATCCAGTGTCCAGAGGCAGCTGATCGGTGCCGGACAACTCCTTTAATCAGAGATTAAGTATGTAGATGTTATAGCAACAGTCTTTGTGCGTTTTCATAAGATGCTCAGATAGTATGATGAATTGTAACTCCGATTTGCTCAACTTGAACATTAGCATGTAATCTCAGTATTAAACTAAGAACATAATTTTCCTTAATTAATTGAAGGCAGGCCTAGGAATTAATAACATTGATTGCACCGCATGTTGGTTTTGGACATTTGCTTAGTCCAGAAACGGGACAGTCAATACTAAGTGTACAACTGGCAGCATAATGGTGCAAAGGATTAAGAATTTAGTGAAAACCTTTCTATAGCCTTCGAAAAAGGTAAAAAAAAAAAAAATCTGCCCGTGATTGTCGACTGTAGTCATGTGACCTGTAATTGATATAAACAAGTCATTGTGTACTATATTTAGCAGAGAACTCGTGAAGGCAAACTCTTTTTCTCTTGCTGCTGCGACCATTTTTAGTTTTTTTAATTTCAAAAGCCATAACTTACATTTTTTTATCGATGTAGCCATGATATAGTGCATGTTTTTCGCGGGCGACTTGTAGTTTTTCACAGCACCTACTTGAACTTTGTTTTGCAGGTCAATACGATTATGGCGATTCGAAATTTATATATATTTTTTGTACGTTTTTCTACTTTTACAAAGAAAAATTAATTGTTAGTAAGAAAAAAAAATTGTCACCATATTTTGAGACTCATAACTTTTTTTTAATTTTTCCATTGATTGGTCTGTATGAGGCCTTGTTTTTTACAGGATGTTATATTTTTTTATTGGTACCATTTTTGGGAACATTCTACTTTTTGATCACTTTGTATTCCATTTTTTGTGGAGGCGAAGTGACTAAAAAAAAATGCAATTCTGGTGTTTTTTCTATTTATTTTTACGGCGTTCACTGTGCTGGTTAAAGAGGCTCTGTCACCAGATTTTGCAACCCCTATCTGCTATTGCAGCAGATCGGCGCTGCAATGTAGATTACAGTAACGTTTTTATTTTTAAAAAACGAGCATTTTTGGCACATAATACACGCCCAGTTGTACTTTTACTTTTCCACACGCCCAGTTGTACTTTTGCAAGCCTCATTTGCATAAATACGAAAATGGTCATAACTTGGCAAAAAATGCTCGTTTTTTAAAAATAAAAACGTTACTCTTATCTACATTGCAGCGCCGATCTGCTGCAATAGCAGATAGGGGTTGCAAAATCTGGTGACAGAGCCTCTTTAAGTACTGTTATATTGTAATAGTTCAGACTTTAACGGATGCAACAATAAAAAATGGACATTACTTTAGGGGAAAATGGGAACATGTTTTTTTTTTTTTTTAAACTTGGTTAACTTTATTTAACTGTTTTTTTTGTTTTTTTTTTATTAGTCCCCCTAGGGGACTTGAACAAACGATTGTTGGATCACTGGCACAATTGCAGTAAATTATGCTTTTTTTACTAGCTACTATTAAAGGGGTTTTCCAGTCCCTAAAAACTGATAGCCTATTCTCAGGAAAGGTCGTCAATAGCTGATGGGTCGGGGTCAGAATCCCGGGACCCCCGCCGATCAGCTGTTTTGAAGGGGGTGCAGCGCTCATATGAGCGCTGCTTCCCCTTAATTTTTGCTTGCTCACTGTGAATTGTCGACACACATGTAGTGGCGATTCACAGGTATTGCAGCTGCCGCTTCAATAGGAGAAGAAGGGTGAAATACCTGTGAATCACCGCTACATGTGTTGACGATTCACAGTGAGCAAGTAGAAAAGAAGGGGAAGCAGCGCTGCGCCCCTTCAAAACAGCTGATCAGCGGGTGTCCCGGGATTCGGACCCCAATCTATCAGCTATTAATGGCATATCCTAAAGATAGGCCATCAATTTTTAGGGACTGGAAAACCCCTTTAAGCCCTATGGCAGGGCTTAATAGAAGTACAAAGATAGCAGACTTGGGGGGGCATTCAGATTGTGATGCCGGGGGGCCAATGGGCTGACGAGGGGCTGCCCCTCTTTCTAACCATTTAGATGCCGCAGTCGCTATCTCCAAACCTGGCCGTTGCAGTGCAGTGAAGTGGGCTCAGCACATGAAACCGCTCCATACGCACCCTTCTTGTCTATACGTCAAGTGTCGGGAAGAGGTTAAATAGAAAATGGTCCTTATCTAAACCTTGGCAAGTAGTTAGTATCATGTGGAAAGCCGAATTGGACCCTGTAGTATTACAGGCCATTCAAATTATATTTAGCGGCTCTCCACTTTATGGAAAGGGATTGTTGTCGTGAGGGAAACCTTTTAATATCAGAAACTAAATTTTAAACTATCCATAACATTTATTACAAAATGTAATAATATAAATTAATAAAGAGTTCTTATGACAGAATTAGACACCGAAGTGTTTTGGTCACTTGATTGTTTTTAAAAAATATGAAAGGATTTCACAACTGATATCTGACTTGAAAAGCGTATGCAGTGCAAATTAGCACTGGGATGGAAAAATTTGAGACAAATATATTCAGTAGCCACCGTTTTTACAGTTCAAAGTCACTCCAAATTGACAGTACCACAATACTTGCCTCTAATGTACTGGGGCTAAAAAAAATATTTTAATAATTTAAAAACACTTTTTTTTTTTTATTTTTTTTTTTTTTAAATGTTACAGCATTTTTTACCCCCAAAATATATGCAGAGTGTATTCCTTCTGATTGTATACAAAAATTGGAAGAGTAAATCAAGACCAAGTCAGATTCATTTAACTAAGAGGAACTGTAGATGTAGAGGTATTGTAGTGTAGGTGATGTAGTAGTCATCTGTAGTTCTGAAGGAGAATTTGTCATCAGAAAATGACCTACGGTTTAAACCAAGGAAATAGGTGTGTAGCCTACGCGTTTCAGACGAAGTCCTCGTCCTTAGTCATGGCTGAAAGAAGGACGAGGACTTCGTCTGAAACGCGTAGGCTACACACCTATTTCTTCTGTTTCACATCCACCTTACCCGTTGTGGGAAGCTTGACTCCCGGTTTTACATTTATTCAAATAAAATTGGAACCTGATTCCATTTTAAACCTACCATTGGACTATTCCTTATATTTTTGCGCTGGATCTCATTCACTACCTTTCTACACTCCTACCAACGTGTGCCGACACGAGGATCCGTACGCAGCAGGCATTGGAAATCCATTTGCCCTAAGGTGAGCTGGAGGTCTCCTCCCATACATTTTCTACTTTAAACCAAGGCTTTAGGTTGAACATATCTTTTAAGAATTTTTTCATTTTCTTTGTCACAATCTATAATAAAAAATAATCTAAAATGCTGCAGTTTTCACACTGGCCACTCAGCCTCATAATAAACTGGCACTTCCTGTTCTGTAGAGATCTCTTCTCAGCAGTCAGCATTTCATTATCTCCACAGGCAGGATTGCTGAGCTTGCACGAGCAAATTTCTGCCCTTAACCAGCGCTAATTAACACTTGTTAACCGGGCCAATGCTTTACTGTATGGTGATGAGCGATCGTCAATATGATTGTTCTGTCCCCATCTGTTTGCATCATTGACCGCAGGACATCCCCTGTTCACATGGGGAGATGTGCTGCCAACAACGATGATTTTCAGGGCAACATAAAAGAATAAATCAGCTGACGAATTAGTGTTTGTTCGTTTGTCGGCTGGTCACTGCCCTGTTTACACTGGCCAATAATTTGGAACGAGTGTTTGGCCGATTGTTGGCCTGAGTAAATGGGCCTTTACACCTATGTATAGATAACACAGGATCCACCATCCATTGACCATATGTTATAGACACAGCCGCCCTCCTATCCCTTCCTGCATAGTGACCTCTGCACAGGTCACGGAGTATGCCTAGAAAACTCTTCCGAAGAAGTCAATGGGTCAGATTCATACTATTGTTTCCTATGGTCCATGTGGCTGCTGTAAAGCATATCTTTAAACGCTCTTAACCGCAGCTCAGGCAGCATGGCCATCCCAATAATCATGTACATAAAAAAGAACCAAAATTCTACAATCAAAAAGTAAAAGCAGACTAGAAAAAAATATATATGATTCACTATATGGTTTTAAAGGGTTAGTCCCATCTTCCCTCTTTATTTTTTTTTATTCCCTAAATGTTTTTATTTATCAAAAATAAATATATTGTTTGATCTTACCTAATAATCACACTACAGGACTGCATGGTCCCACACCTAGTTCCCTATAATTTCTGCTTGAGTGGGTGCTACAAAGCTCTTTCCATTCACATAACCAGCAGATGGCGCTGTGAAAATATCACAGCACCACTTGCATCAGAATGCACGCTCCCAATGCTGCTATGTATTGTATGTAAAATAACTTCCAACGGGAGGTTTACTCGTTCCTCCCTCGTTCTCATTCTCTGTGCTGTGTAAAAGTACAATGTCCTCTCCCCTCTTTCTCCAGTTCAGTGTTCCGGTCTCCTAAACATGTCCACAGTAATAAAAACACCTTTTGTTTGCTCCAAAGTCCATTCTGATATCTCTATATTTACATATAGAGATAACAGAGCTTCAGCACAAGCACAAGTGTGAAAGCCCTGATAAGGGCTCTGCTGTAGTAGTCCCAGCAGCGATATGCAGCGAACAGCTGAATAGGACAGCTCTTAGCCCTTATTCACACGACAGGGTTTCCCGGCCGGGTGACGTCTGTTCATATATCGTCTGTCATGCGTCTGCATGAGGAACAATAGACCCCTAATGGGGCTATTCACACGACCAATTTTTTTTGACGGCCCGGGGAACTGGCCGTCAAAAAATGGGACATGCCCTTTTTTCGTCCGTTTACCCGGCCGCCCGGCTCCCATAGAAGTCTATGGGGTCGGGTAATACACGGCCATCACCGGAATGTGTCCCGAGTGATGGCCATGTATTCCGTCGCTTGCGCTCTCTCTCCTCCTCCTCCTCCTCCTCCTCACCGTGCAGTGTGCATGTGAGGAGGAGGAGGGTCTTTTTTTGCTCCCTGTAGGAGTCAGAATCCCCAATCCCCGGCCGGGGATTGGGGATTCCGCTACAGGAAAAGTGAGTGACTACACTGTCCATATATGGACACAACGACGTCACTCACTTCTGAAGCGGAATCCCCGACCCCGTGGCCGGGGATTCCGCTACAGGAGAAGTGAGTGACTACACTGTCCATATATGGACACAGCGACGTCACTCACTTCTGAAGCGGATTCCCCGACCCTATGGCCGGGGATTCCGCTACAGGAGAAGTGAGTGACTACACTGTCCATATATGGACACAGTGACGTCACTCACTTCTGAAGTGGAATTCCTGACCTGTGGCAGGGAATTCCTCTCCAGGAGAAGTCAGTGACTAACTGTCCATATATGGATATTGAAGTCAGTGACTTCTCCTGGAAGGGGGGGATGGGTGCAACCTACAGTGGGCTGTGTGGCATTACCTACAGGGGACTTGGTGGCATTACATACAGGGGGCTGGGTGGCATTACCTGCAGAGGGCTGGGTGGCATTACCTGCAGGGGGCTGGGTGGCATTACCTGCAGGGGGCTGGGTGGCATTACCTGCCGGGGGCTGGGTGGCATTACCTGCCGGGGGCTGGGTTGCATTACCTGCCGGGGGCTGGGTTGCATTACCTGCCGGGGGCTGGGTGGCATTACCTGCCGGGGGCTGGGTGGCATTACCTGCCGGGGGCTGGGTGGCATTACCTGCCGGGGGCTGGGTGGCATTACCTGCAGAGGGCTGGGTGGCATTACCTACAGGGGGCTGGGTGGCATTACCTACCAGGGGGGCTGTGGCATGATCTACAGAGGGCGATGTGCGGCAACAAATTTAAATGAAATTCATCCGATTTTAAAATGGACAGGGAAAAAAACGGATGCAAAACGGGTCAAAATTGGCCGTTAAAAACGGCAACACGGCCCGGAACGGAATCGGAACGGATGCAAAACGGCCGTTTTTATCGGCCGACACTCGGAGCCTGTCGTGTGAATGAGGCCTTGCTTCACACACTGGGGAGCTGTTCCTATACACTTCTATTGCAGGGGGGAAGAGGAGGGGGAGGCTGGGCTGGGAGCTGAATAGGACAGCTCTCAGCCTACTGTGCATGCCTGAGATCTGTCCTATTCACTTATACTGTAAAGGAGAGAGGTGGCCGGGCCGGGAGTTTCTGCGCATGCGAGATCAATGCGCGCTCCTGAGAACCTGGCCAGAGAAATAGAAAGATGTAGAGGCGCATCTGCGCAAGCGCGGCCACTGCTTCAGGATCCTGGTGGTGGTCGTATCTATTGGAAACTGACCATATACAAAGAAGAGGACATCCGATCCAAGAGAAGGAATATCTCAGAAATGGTGAAAAAAAAGAAAAATAAAGGTAGTTGCTAAGTTTTATTAATTGACATAAGGAACCTATTTTAGTATGATCTTCAAGTTGGGAATACCCCTTTAATTAGTAAAAAAAAAAGAAAGAAAAATAAGAGATAAATTCACTTTAACCGCATAGTGTGAATGGGACTTTTAGGAAGCCTGTTTACTGCTATGTAAAATCTTACTACTGTATAAAACATATTCTGGCAGATCTTGAACCATAAGTCCACTTTATGAGCTATGTAATGTCGTATTGAAAAAGTTGCAAAATATTTTATAATTTTAAAGGGCAAATCCAGCCATGATGAGCTTCTATTTGTGAGACGATAACATTGGTGGAGTCCATAAGGTGGAGTCTGAGGGGCTGTAGTAACTAACTGGCCCTTTTACTTGCATTTACATAGAATGTTAAAACCACCAAAAAGGCCATACTTACTAGGTAGGTGGGTGGGTGAAAACCCGTTCCCATCAGGACGCAGACGGGTCAAAGAATGCTGCAGAAGGAGTGTGCATTAAATAGTGATAGCCCCTCCCACTAGTCTTGAGGGGAGTGGCAAACTAAGTGCTCAAAGGTGTGCAATAAATGAGTGTCAGTGTAGTGCTAGAATGTTGTATCGGAAATTTTCAGTAATTGAAATGTTCTGCATATAATAAGACGTCATAAGCACTCTGCCTTGTGTATTTATTTTTTTACACCGTTTTTGTGAGGGTTTTTAAACTTTTGTATTAATAATAATAAATATTAATAATAATGTATAATAATAAAGGATGCCTTAATGATCTTTTTTTTTTTGGTTAGTCAGAAGGGTTCCTTCAGCATCATGGTACTGCACACTCCCCAAGTAATCCAGGAACTTACACCATACTGGCCATAGCCATATTGTAGTTTAAACAGTGCGGCCGAATCGTGGCACTCGTTGGGGTAGACCCAAGAGACCGCAGTGGAGCGATTTGACTTGAACTAGTTTAGACATCTGCTGTTAATATTTATTGCTGTAACTGCCCCTTCTGTTGACTGATTTTTAGATGTGTCCGGTCCAGGTTATACGCATGGGATTCCTTATAATGTGTACCGCAGGAGCTGGTCACAGCAGGGACAGTAGATGGCTTTAAAAAAGGGTTAGATCATTTCCTAGAAGAAAAAAGTATTAGCTCCTATGTGTAGAAATGCTTTCCTTCCCTTCTCCCATCCCTTGGTTGAACTTGATGGACATGTGTCTTTTTTCAGCCGTACTAACTATGTAACTATGTAACTACTGCTGTGACCTTGACAGATGGAACAGATAAGAATCCCTATGCCCACTTTCTAGGGCAGTGGACCCCAGCATCTTTCCTGGGTGCTAACGTCATTCCTACATGCTGAGCAGCATTAAAGTGGTATTTCCAGCTCACACGTTTATGGAATATACACAGGATATTCTATAAATGTGTGATAGGTGTGGGTCCCACCTTCATTTCACTTGCTTGGCTGTTTCTGTAATTCCTATAGAACTGAATGGATAGAGAAATTCTCCGTCTGGATGTGGTGGCCACGTAACCAGGAAGGACTGGGGTTCAGGGGACACCTGTTCTTCAGAAAGGTGTTGGTTCTGTGGATTTGTCACTAATTGCAGTGCATACTGGGAACTGTTAATAAGACTGTATTAGGCAAGGCAGCAAAGTATCCATAGGATTCTGTACCGGATTTATATGTCAGGGGGTTATAGGCCGCAAATGCTTGGTGGGGGCTCCCCTTAGTCTTAAAAAAAATAAAAATTCAGTTTTCACATGAAGTAGAAAAGCTCTGGTTTTCAGTAGGAAAAAGTTCTAAGACTATTTTCTAGAACTTTACTCTGCAATTAGATCAGTAGACGTAGCTTGGCTGCGCCCACTTTGACACTTGATGCAGCTGTATCCCTCAAACAGTAATCACAACAGTGTGCCACCTTCTTCCTCCATGTTGTACAGCAGGGTTACCTCCTCCCTTCGAGCAGTCATAGCAGTGTCCCGCTCTCACTTAGTAACAGGAGACCTAAGTTCAGTTAAAAGTAATCATCGCATTGTCTCTCAAGTCCCTACAGTAATTTTACAATTACTACTGGTGTCAATGTACACCTTACACCAGTAGTCACAACATGGGCTTAACTCTTTCCTCCCCCTAAACGGTCACCGCAGGCTTCCACCTCCACCTTCATAGGAATGCATCGAGTTGTACATTTTGTGCAACTTAATGCGACTACTACAATTGGTCACACAAAAGTCGCATCAGTCTCACATGTCTAACTTTGACACATGACTTTGGAGCAACTGGAAACCCCAGTTCTTTTGATGCGGAAACCGCACCAAAAAACGTCTGAAGTCGCCTCCCATGGAAAAAACGCTCGGGGGGAAAAAAGCGTCCTGCTCTTTCTTCCCACGTTTCCATCTCTGACCTCCCATTGACATAAATGGGAGGCAGAGGAAGTCGTTTTCACTGCGTTTTTTTCCCACTCAATGGCCGTGACCGAAAAGCACCACATAAAATGCGGCAGAGAAAGTGCAGGCAGGTCAAAATCTGCCTGCAAAAAACTCAGTGTGAACATATACCCTAAAGCCAACAGATGTTTTTTGTTTTTTTTCTGCTAACCATTATTTCACCTACAGGCAAACTCATTCCTTAAACCATATAAAATCAGAAAAGGTTGCATAAAAATTTGAATTTTATGTTACAAAAAGGATCATGCTTAACCACTGTCTGTATATTTGAACCTACATTGGTGAATTAAATGGGATGTTCCATTGAGAAAAACCACAATTTTAAAGGAGCAATGAGCCGATCACCGGTATTGAGGCTGATAGAACCCTTGGCAAACACTTATTATTGTTCGTAGCTGCCAGTGCCTACTTATTTTTTCAGCGGGGGATTTGTCATATTACACATCTGAATCCAATTGGCAACTAATGGGCTGCTGTTAAAAGCGGCTTTTCTTTAAAGGGGGCGCATTATCACGTACGTGTAGAAGAATGGAGTGCGCTCACGGGCTGAGCGCCCTCCATACCCTGCGGGTGTCAGCTGTGTTTTACAGCTGACAGCGCAGACTAACGTCCGGGAACAGTGGTCACGCTGTTCCTGGCCGTTTACCCCCTCAAATGCTTCAGTCAATCGCGACTGCAATATCTGAAGCCTAATGAAGGGCCCCAGCGCTGCCTTTTGTCTGCCTCTGTTAAGCCGTGTCTCTGGCACAGCTTAACAGAAGCTTGTGAATATGACAATATACTGCAATACATTAGTATTGCAGTATATTGTACCAGAGATCTAACGTTCGCTGGACTTATAAGTGGTGTAAAAAAAAAGTTTAATAAAGTTATTAATAGTGAAAAAATAATATATTAAAAGTTAAATACAAAACCTTTTCCCGGGCCACTTGGTTACATGTGGAGTTACTGAAACAGCGTAACTCACTGAGCTACGCTGTTTCCCTAACACCCATAGTAGTGAATGGCAGTTACGGAAGCAGCGAAGCATGCGAGCTACGCTGTTTCCGTAACTACAGTTCAGTTCTATGGGAGTTACGGAAACCGCGTAGCTCAGCGAGTTACGCTGTTTCATGAACTCCACATGCAATCAAGTAGCCGGGAAAGCACAGAAAGCTAGAACTGGGTTTAGGGGGCCTGGTTCTAGAGATAGGTGTGGGTCCCAGAGGTGGGACCTGCAGCTATCTGACATTTATGACATATCCAAAGGATATGTCATAAATGTCCTTCATAGAAAAACCCCTATAAACTCTGCGGTCGCTATTGACCACGGCATTTAACTAGTTAAAGGGGTTTGCCATAAAATACATGTATCTCCTTCCACAGGATAGGGGCTACATGTGAGATCTCTGGGGGTCCGACCGCTGGGACCCCCATCAATAAGGAGAACAGGGGACCGAAAGTCACCCAGAGCGCTACATGAGAAGCCTGGACTTCTGGATTCTGTGTCCGGCTTACCTGTTCCACAGCTCCATAGAGATCAATGGAGAGCCGCTCGCGCATGCGCAGAAGAGTCCTACTGATCTCTATGAAGCTGCCGGACACCGAACAGCTTCTCATGCAGCGCTCTTGGTAACTTTCGGTCCCCGTTCTCCTTATCGATCACACATTTATCCCCTATCCTGTGGATAGGGGATACATGTGTTTTATGGCACAAGCCCTTTAAACTGCCAGGAACAGCTAAATTGGTGTTCCTGGCCGTTAGAGCAGCGTGTCAGAAGCGGACACCTGCAGTGTATGGAGCAGGCTCAGCGCATTAGCCCGCTCCATACAGCACACCCCCGCTGATGTGCCCACACGTCATGGGTCGGGAAGAGGTTAAGTAATGAAGCGGTCATGGCACCCGGTGATGCCGTGTCCCTTGACTGCGGACTATAAGACACTGACTTTTTAGCAAGATTTATTCTTGCTAAAAACTGCGTCTTATAGTCCGAAAAATACGGTAAATCACTGCTTATCCCCTCTTTCTGTGAACATTATCTATCTATCTATCTATCTTGTTCTTGAAGTACTTCATACCTACAAAGGTACAGTGTATCATTTTTATTACTAGGCATTTTATGTATCTTTAAACAGAGTATTCTCCAGAAAGGTGCATTGCACCACTACATCATCATTTTTGGACTATACCTTTTGTATGCACCAGTCCTATAATACATTGTGAATCACACTGGCCTTTAGTGGCTCTTATACAGAAGCATTTATTCCTTAGTAGCAGAATCCTTCTGGACGTAAGTTCAGAGGGATTATTGTATTTGTCTTGCTTTGTCTATAGCAGGAAGCCTAAAACGTGGCTGGTTTCATACTGTGATCTGTAATAACTGTTATTTTGGATTAGTTTTGGAATGGCTCGCTTATTCGTATCTATTTTATATGCAGCAAATGGTGTATTAACATTTAACGCTCAATTGTAATTCGTATTTTTTTTAAAAATGATAAACCTTCTTATAATTCTGTATGCCATTAGAAGTGTCGTTCACGTTATGCATTCAATGTGTTAATTAACACCGGTAACTAACCTTGCTTTTCTATAACCACCATTGCGCCATTTTATGTCTAGCCTGATTCTGTGCTTTGTGTGCATTAAATTTTGTCTTCACTTGTATAGGTTGTGGCTCTCCCACATCTTCTGATGATGAACAGGCAATGAAATTATTTATAGAAAAGGGTACAGTATTTATGTTGTTCATAATTCCTCAGCTTTATTCAGTTTCAGACGTCTTGATATTAGACACTGACATCTTGTATTGACGTGTTATTTGCAGTGAAGAGCAAGGGCAGAAAGTTTTCCAGGGCGGTAGCCACTGATATAGGTAGGACAGACACAATTCTCCTGTCACCCTATTGTTGTGTCTCACTCTATAACAAACTAACCACAAGGGGAAGGGTAAACAATCTCCTCTTTGATTGCAACGCAATAATCACTTTACTGCTTCTGTTTTGGAGTTTGGGGACTCAATTAACAAAACAATCATGAATGGGAAAATAATTCCTTTTTCCAGGGTAAATACTTTCTTTGTTAATTGAGTTTGGGTTTGTCTGGGAAATAGCAAGGTTCAATAAATACAACATATTCGGACGACCAACATACACATAATGTAAACTTTTTCTATTTCAAATCCCAATAGGGACAAAGTTCATTATAAAAAAAAAAATACGGATCTCTTCAAATAAATGATAACATGATAAGTTGTATTTGTATGTTGAACCATGCTATCTATCCAGTTACAAGGTGAGTGGAACTAAGCACTTAGCTCAGGTGTTGGCCTTTTTCATGTGCTAGGCTAGATTCACACACAGCATTTTGCTGCGTTTTTCGTGGTGTTTTCGTTGGCGCTTTTCACTGCATTTTGTTAGGTAAAAAACGCTGCAGCCAGATGTTACTTTAAAGGGTATTCTCATCTTGGACATTTATGGCATATCCACTGAAAAAATGCGGGTTCCACCTCCGAGACCCACAACTATGTCTAGAATGGGACCCCCTAACCCCCATTCTACCTTATCCCGCAATCGCTAAGCTCTGGCCACTGACTGACGAGATGGCCGGATTTTCCGGAAACAGCCAAGCGCATTTTTCTCACCTGTTTTTGGAACTCCGATAGAAGTTAAAGGGAGTTTATGGAAACCGCGTAGCACAGCAAGCTGTTGTTTTACCTAGCTCCCGGGTTCCAGAAACGTCGTAAGTCACTGTTCTTAGCGTTTTCCCATTCACTTCTTTGACCGTTCTGGAACTCTCGTAGCAAAATGTGCTATTCGCTGTTTCCAGAAATTCCAGCCCCCTCCATCAGTCAGTGGCCGGAGCCCAGCGCCAGAAGGTAGGAAAGGATTTAGGGGGCCCCGTTCTAGAAATGGGTGCGAGTCCCAGAGGTGGGATCCGCATCTATCATAAATTTGTGGCATAGCGTGTGTATATGCCATAAATGTCTGAGATAGGAATAACCCTTTTAACGTTTATAGTGAAATATTGAAAATTTCCATATAAAGCGTTTTCGTTTTTTGTTTTTTTTTCAAAACTCAGCATGCTCTGGGTTTGGCGTATTTTCTGGCATTTTTTTCATAGGCTTCTCTATAGGACTTAAAGACCAGAAAAAAAAATGTGTTTAAAAAGTTTCAAAATTAGAAGCGCTTCTAAAACCGCCATAAAAAACACACGTTAAGTTTAAAAAACGCTGGCCTTTTACATGCGTTTTTTCATGCAGTTTAAAATGGCAGACAAAAACCCTGTGTGAAGGCGGCCTAATTTTCTTCAATTTACCTTCATGGAAACCGTATTTGATAGTTCATAAACACAAAAATAATTTTCTGTGCTAACGTAAATATGACTGTTCTGAAAATTCAATCCTATGATTAGCTGATTCATTATCCTGCAAATCCCATTGCTCTGCTTGTTACTTTAAGGATTGTCTAGATTTTTCCTCATCAAGAGCTCTCCCTGTATACCAAGGTAAAGTATATATTAGTCAAAGAAACAGAACATAGTAAGCCTTCATAACATACTGTAACACCAACAACATAATATTACAATATATGATCTAAGGTCGAACAACAGCTCTATGGAAGCATTTATGAGTAGCTTTATGGTTATAGGTAAGTCTGCAAAAATTTGATCTTGTAATAATGAACACATTGAAGTCCAATCTTCCTGCTATATATGAGTGATTAGCCAGTGAATATTGGTCCAGCAAAAATACAAGGTAGGTTTGTTTGCTTAAAATAATCTTATGAAGAAAAAATTTTTTTTAAGCTGGTGAGGTCAAGGAAATTTACAAAAAATTACATAAAAAAGGACTGAAAGAAAAGGCTGTAGGGCCTGAATGAGATTAGAGTAAGGGAGAAATACTGTAGTAATAGAATGGGAAGGAGAAAAAGAAAGTCAGTAGAAGTAGGGGTGTCTAAGTAATATTTTGTGAGTTTGACATTATTAAGGTATATAAGCGTACCTTAACTTCGAAAGGTTTTCTCTTGGATGTAATATTGTTTGCTTTGTGGCAAAGTAGACATAAGTTATCAACTAAATAATGGTCGAGGTAAGGGTGAACTCTTTAGAATAGCGCACTGCAACAGAGAGGACTTTATGTATTGTGGTGTATAGGTTGAAATAGGCTTTGAATCAAGCTATTGATTTAGGACAAAAAGCATGCATTGCTTGTACCAACTCCGAGGAGCTTTGAAAAATTCTTCAATAAAAATGTATTGAAAGTCAAAGAGCAAGTAGTTATCACAGAAATGAGACATTCGGAATCAGAAGAAAAGGGAACAATTATCTTCTAGTGTGTTAGGTTACTGTGAAGCAAAATATACGAAAACTAAATACTCGGAGTAGTGACCGCTCCACCCAATTAGGTGTGCGGCAAGACAGTCATAAACCCACAATAACCAGTATAAAATCGTACATTACGCTTAGATCATCATAAAGTGGAGAGGAAACTATTGGGCTCCCAATGAAGTCTAGGAATGAGAACTTAAAAGGAAGGCAACACAGGAGACAAAGACAAACAGCATAAAGGGGAGAAATTTAAATGGGGGGAAATACATTGAGGACATGGGGTAAAAAAAGGGAAATGGCAATACACACACACCACAAAAAGAGTACCGGCTCAACTGGACTCAACAGTTCTGATCCCCCCGTGCCCCCAGACAAGGAGTTAGGGTTCCATAGTCTCATGTTAAGGGACTATTGATCATATAAGAACTTTGGTGATTTTGTTATAGTTGTGTAAGTTATAAACAAGAGAGAAGGGACCATGGGAAGTAAAATTTAGCTCTTTCGCAGGAGAAGCCCAAGTCACCTTCCCTTTACACTGCATTTAAGTGATGGGTTTGTTATTTGTATTGTCATTAATTGAACGAAGACTAGAAAGGTTAGGTTTGCATATACAGATCATGTTGAAGCATGTAAAGGTAGGTTGGGAGTCAAGTTATTAGCTAGGGACAACAAAGTTTGAGAATAAATGAATGTTGTGTTTGAGTCCATCAAGGCAGTAAGGCCCCATACACACGAATGTGATTTTGCGGCCGCAATTCCCCCAGAAAATCCACGGGAGAATTGCGGCCCCATTCATTCCTATGGGGCCATGCACACCACCGTGGTCCGTGTATGGCCCAGGAGCCTGGACCGCAGAAAGAACGGGCATGTCTTATTACGACCGTGTTCTGCGGTCCAGGCTCATAGCAAATAATGGCCGACCTGAAAATCACGCCCGTTCACATGGCTACGGTCGTGTGCATGAGGCCTAAGAGTATGAATGATTACAGGGTCATTTGCAGAGAAAAGATCAGATGAAGTCATGTGAATTCCTAGGTAATCTCAATAAATGAGAGGTCATCATATAGGGAAAGTATATTTCATGGACAGTAGGAGGTTAAAAAGATTTTAATGACAGCCAGTTTATTGTTAAGCTCACCATACACATTCGATAAAAAGTGGCAGAAAGATGGACGACCAATCGGTTATCCGTATGTGCTGACGGCTGATTTAATCTCCAGCGTTACAGATAAATGTTAGCAGATGTAGCAGCTCTATTTGTATACAGAACGATCAGTCATTCAACCAATTGCAGGATAAAAAATCCAACAAGTTTTAGACCTCCTGAGATGGAGTATGCTACATTTTTTTCTGTCTACCTATGGGTGTCCTATTGCTGTTACATTCAAAATCATCTGCGTGACGTTTTAGGCTTGAGGATCTTGTAAATCTGATAAAGAACAATAAAGAAAAATGGGGATCATTGAAAGAACTCCCATAAATATGCATAATTTAGAATAAATTCCCAATGATGCTTTTAATTTTACTCCTAATAGCTGTAGCTAAGGGTTTCATGGAGAGAATAAAAGTAATGTGGACGATAAAACATCCCTGACTGCTGACTCTTTAAATATTAAAGGATGTTTACCTATTCCAGCCAGAGCAGTGCATTAAAGTGGTTAGGGAAGTGCAAATGGCCTTTAACCATGAGAGAAAGTTGGTTCTTTTGTTGGTTTGTTTTTTAAAGCCTCAGTCGTGCATAACAGAGGTCATGTATTCTTATTAGAAGAAATTAAAGCATTTGTAATGAGGAAGAGGAGTATTTAGTCATCTCTCTCTGGCAAAGGTGGACTATTTATCACCCACTGTTGTTTTTTGAGAACATTTTTAAAACGTTTAGATGAAAACACCAAATAAAACGTAGCGGAGGGAATATAAGGGTCAGTTCACACAGATTTTATTCACAGGGAACCGCGTCGGAAAACGCGCCAAAAAACTGCCAAAAATGACTCCCATTGATTTTAATGGGAGGTGGAGGCGGTTTTTTTCCCGCGAGCGGAAAAAAGGCTCGTGGGAGAAGGAAGCGACATGCCCTATCTTCGGGCGTTTACGTCTCTGACCTCCCATTGACATCAATGGGAGGCTGAGAAAGCGTATTTCGCTTTGCCGGCAACGCTCAATGGCCGCAGGCGAAAAACGCCGCGACGTGCAAGCAGAGCAAAATCTGCCTCTAAATTCCAAACAGAATTTTGGGGCAGATTTTCTGCCTGCAAAAAACTCTGTGTGAACCCAGCCTAAGGTTTACGCCAGTTTTCTGGTGTAAAATCACAAAAATTGGCGCATACTATAGTTGCAGTAAAGCTTTTGACTTTTTACTTTTCCTGCCACTTTCCCAAAGTGGCGACAAAAGGGGATGGGGTTTAGCCAAAGGCTGCTGGGCCTCCCCATTACCCAAGAACGTGGCATAAGTTATGGCGCAAATCTACACCTGCACCTCTTCATTTATTTATATTTTCCGCCAACGTAAATAAGTTTGACTGGCATTTGAAGTGCCAGTCTTAATACTTTCCCCTCAGTGGGGGGAATTCATCAAGCACTGTATGCCCCGGCATAGAAAAGTCAGTTTTTGCAGAAACATTTAACGACTTTTGCATTTTTACGCCGCCTCAGCGACTTTTCAGAAAAATGGTTGGGGCTTCACAAAGGGGGCATGGACACTCATGACACAACAAATGTATTATAATTTACACCAGAAACTGGTGTAAATTATAGCAATAATCTGTGCCAGCTCATAGATGGTGTAGATTTCTCTTTATGGTGCACAGACAGCCAGAGATGTACCTAATTTATTAAGAGGCGTTCACCTCTTAATAATTTAGGCGCATTTTACTCCAGCGCTCATTATATTAAGCCTGGTGTATGAAACAATAGTGTTAATAAATCTGCGCAAATGAGTTTGCTGATGTGGTACCACTTATTTGGATTGGACAGCTATTAATTGTGACCGCTATTAATGGTGACCGCTATTAGTTTTGACAACTAAAAATGCTAGTTCAGGCACCTTGCGGGAGTGTGTGTGTGCGTAGGGGGGGGCGGCTACGGCTGTGAGCGTGCTTTTCCCCATGGTGGTACTGCTATGTCCATTTTTCTTATGTGTTTTCAATAGATGCCTCTGGTTCCTTTTGAGCTGCAGTGGACACCGCTCTCAACTTAGTATAATATCGGAGGACCCCTTATTAACTCGACATGCACTAATAGGGCATATATGGAGGATTTGTCTAAAGCAAACAACCCCTTAGAAGGAGAATGGCGGATTAACATACTGATATGCTGGATTCAGGGGTTAGCTTGTGTTAGATTTCTTAGTTCTAATAGATATGCTTAGATAATAGGCGGCACAGAGAGTACGGTCTACCGGAGCCTCGTTATGTGAATGGCGTACAGCACGAACACTGTCCATGCTGCTTTATCTGGAGATGGGGACACATTACTAAAGTATATTGCGGAAGTTGCTTTCGGCACAGTATTATTTTTTTATTCGATTTTTACATTATCAACCCTGGTTAATTCTATGGCTATTCGGGGGGATACGGCGCTCTGTAAAAAAAAAAAACAGATCTCCAGCTTCTGTAAAAGATACATGAAGGGTATCAAAGGTTGACCTTCACTAAAAAAAAAAAAAAAAAAAAAATATGGAATATTAGGACATGTGAAAGAAGAATGTTGAAGATATGCCATTCTTAATGTAGTTCCCCAAGATCATCCCTTATTGTTGCTCATTTGCTTCAGAAATATTACCTGGTAATATTATTTCTATCACGGTCTGTTTAGTTGCTTCTAGTAGTTCATAAGGAATGGTGCAACAAGCAACCTTATATTTTCTTTGGGCCTATGTTGTTGAAACTCAGAAGCAGAGAAAAGAATGGAAATACTTTTATTTTCCTCTTATATGGTTTCAACCCTTTTGGGTGGGTATGAAGGTCCTATGGGTATTTATACTGCGGAAAAACATTTCCAAGTTAAGTTGGGCTTAGCTTTTCAAATTTTACTTTCACTGAGAACAATCATCTATAACACTTATACAATAATGTGTTATAGATTAAGCCTAACAATTTTGTACAATATGTTAATACTCTGACTTCAGTAACTATCTGATGGGTTCCAGCACTTTTTTTAAGAACTATTTTATTATATGAGTGTGTGTTGGCTAGTTCTGCAATAGCACCTGCAGGATCTTCCTAACCAGGGAACTGGCTTAATTGCATCGTGACCATTCTAATTTTTTAATATAATACATTTCCGATGTGCTTCGTATACAGTATGTACAAGATTCTTATCAAAGTTAATTCTTGTAACGTTTGTATTTTGAAAATCAACCTGTAATCCTTCGTTTCAGATATTGGCTTTATTATTTAATTTATATTGTGCTTTAAAAAGTTATTTTTTGTGAGTTGATTTATTGCTCATTTATTTTAAGATGTTGAAATCAGACCTACTGCAATCAAACCAACTAATCTTCATTAATTATTTCTGTCCCCATTTCTGTAGTAATCGGTGCATGAACACTGATGGAATCTGTTTTATGGCTGATTCATTTATATACCTTATCTGTTTTTAAGAATGTTTTTATTTATTTTTTATCTTTCAGCAAAGATGTCAAGGAAGTTAAGCCTACCTACAGAATTAAAGCCTGAACTAGGTAAGATGTGTGGTTTGCTGGCTGAGAAAGTAATAGGTGATTTACATATCTGCAAAGAGCAAAACACTGACCGGAAAAATATTTTCTAATAAGCAATAAAGACCGTCATGTCACATTTTGGAGAACTCGTGCAAAAGTAGGCCTACATGGAGGAATCAAATCATGACAACCACTAGAAAGTCAAACAACAGGAATAAATAAAAATAGGGGGAATTCAGAAACCAAAAAATAAGAAGGGATGGGGAAAGCAAAAAAAGAAACATATAAAACACTTCCCCAAAGGCTCTGTTCGCATGTCAGTCATTCACCTTCCCGTTCGTTTTTTGTTTCTTTTGACGGCAAGAATAGCAGCCTAGTCTACAGTGCTGATTTTGTAGTAAAAGAAAGAATCTGATGGAACTCATTATGTCAATGGAATAAGTCATAGAATGGAAACATGATGACGCTAATGTGAACGGAACCTAAGGGACTGTGGGGGGGGGGGGGGAGAGTGAAAATAATGTAACTTTTATATTTTACAAAGAAATGTACATCAAAATCTTTATAGCAGCCACATGATATGAAAATCCGAAAGGTTTTTCTCTGTTTGAGATGCAATTGTCTGTCACCTTCTTGGCCTGAGGGCGCAACCTGTTCAGTAATGTCAAACCGAATATGCCTTGTGCTGCCAGGGGCGTAGCTGGAGGAAGCAGGTGGGGGGTATGTTCCCTGGGGTGTAATTAGGGCAGGGGGCACTGGCCCAACCAGACAGGGCACATAGAGCAGGAAAACTACATTACCAACAGCTGATTGCTGCGGCAGTCGCCTCATACACAGAGTTTCTCTGTCAGCATCAATCAGCTGTTTTATTCAATTGACAGAGGCCCTCTGTGTATGGGGCGGCTGCACTCATTATATAACTGAAGAGACTGAGTTAGCTGCTGGGGACAGGACTAGTGGCTACTTCCCTACTCTGCACTGTAGAGCACCTCATCAATTGCTTTCATCTGCTGCCTGGCTGTCTCTGCATTTGTCTCTATGAGACAGCCTGATGTTAAAGGTGTGTCCAGAATTGTCACAAGATTCAACTGGCCAATAAGGAGAGAGATGCTCTGCTTATTGGCCAGCCGAGTCTTTTGACATTACTTGCCAGCTCCGTGGCACCGCCACCTCCTTTTGATGCTCCGTTCCCTTTCTGCTTCAGCCAGGAATAAGCCAAGTGTCTATCTGCAGGATCACTGCAGGAGAGGTAAGTGTACAGTAGGTTCTTTAGGCTGAGGACGACAACAAAGTGAGTGACTATATAGTCACTAACTGGGGCAGATTAACTAATTTTGTCTAAGATTTAGACAGTGTAAACTTAGACCAGGGGGCCTGGGCCTTATGGGAGGGCTGAGGGGGGAACATGGCCCCTATCTTTGCACGTGTTAATGTGATGCGCTGTACTTGTGGCGTTGCTTCCATATGGTCATGTGACAGTCATAGGACCAGATTGTCCCAGTCAGGCTTTTTGTAGGTTGACTGCCATGTACACATTTGACTCTCACATGACCATATGGGTGACGTTACATAAAAGGCACATCAACTTGCAGCTGTGGTTTACTTGGGTCACATTTGGAAAGACAAAGTCTATTATATGACTCCAATTCTGACGTTTTCTATAAGAGCCCCATGATTTCTATGTACGCCCCTGCTCCTCTCTGTTCCTGTACCTGGCCTTGTGGACCCTCACTCTGTTAAAATATTTTATCTTGTTAAAAAAAACAAAGTTATGCTCAGATGGGGAGGGGGAGGACGCCAAGCTTGATTCTTTGCTGGTGCAGAAAAATCTAGCTACATCTCTGTATCCCACCTCTAAAAAATGTAGAGAATCGGACTGTAGATTTATGTTGGGAGATCAAACATTAATTGTTTGCATGTCTCCCTATATAAAATTCCGTACTCATCTACAATATTGTTTCTGTGAAATAAACTTTACGGAATAAAAAGGAAAAAATTAATTAGAATACTGACAAAATTGTTCAAATAAAAACACTTAAGATAAATTAAAATTCCAACTCCTCCCCCAACCCCCCCTGGCACCACAGGGACCGTCCCCTGTGACATAGATGCATTTTACATGGATTCCATGGACCCGTATAATAATGCATCTATATCACAGAATATATGTTATAGCAAATCCACACAAATTATTATTACCTGTCACTTGTTTGTGTCTTCTGAGCCCCGGGCCTATCTGCGCACTAGAAAGAAATGGAGACCTGTGTTCTTGGGCCTTATAACAATGATGTAGTTTGGGCAAAGTTCACTTATTTGGTATCATTATACACGGGAGAGGGTGGTTATTTTGAGGAATAAATTAGTTTGATTCAACTAATAATATCAAATTACAAAAGAAAACATTTTGCATCTTTTCACCTATAGAAAAAATAAAAAGCTATTGTTTCCGGTTTTGGTATCCCATTAAAGCCCATCTGTGCCCCAAAAAAAGAAAAAAAAATTCAGGCACCTTTCTTCTTTCAAATACTTTTATCCCATAACTAGTGAATGCAATGCAGTGACTTGACCTGACCGAATGGTTAAAGTTTCGATGTTTTAATCCTTTTTTTATCTATATTATAAAAACCCATTGTGGCAATGCTGTACACTATAACATTAAGCATTTTCATACATCCAAGTTGTTTTTTTGTTTGTTTTTTATGATTTCTCAAACTGTATAAGTTTACAGTCAGCGATTTAATCTATGTTCTATAATCTTAGATGTCAGAGACAACTCCTTCAGTCGGTCCCGAAGTTCCAGTGTGACCAGCATAGACAAGGAATCACGGGAAGCAATATCTGCTCTCCATTTCTGTGAGACATTCACAAGAAAACCAGACACATCGACATCACCATGCTTATGGGTTGGAACCACATTAGGGACCGTGTTAGTTATTGTATTAAACTTGCCACCAGGAAGAGACCAGAGACTTGTTCAGCCTGTTATTGTATCTCCAAGTGGTAAGTATCATATCAGGTGAATATATTTCCCTAGTAGAGACACAACAGAGTAGATTCAATTTTTGTTTTAATCATTTTTAGCATTGTCACTGCTACTGAGCAAAGTCTAGTTTACTATATGCTAGTACTAAGATTTATAACTATTTGTTGATGTCTGCAAGTAGCATATATTTTTTCTTCTCTACAGGAACAATACTAAGGCTAAAGGGTGCAATCTTAAGAATGGCATTTCTGGACTCACTAGGAGCTATAATCCCACCAGCAAATGAGGCCTGGAGGGAACCCAATGCACCTGAAGATAAGGATGACAAGGAGCGGTTGAAAAAAAGGAGGCCAGTTTCAGTCTCACCGTCTTCGTCTCAGGAAATCAGTGAAAACCAATATGCAGTAATATGTTCAGAAAAACAGGCGAAGGTGATCTCACTGCCCTCCCAGAACTGCATTTATAAACACAACATTACAGAGACTTCTTTTGTCCTGCGTGGAGATATAGTGTCAATGAGTAATAGTACCTGCCTTGCATGTTTCTGTGCCAATGGACACATTATGACATTTAGGTAAGATTTTTTTTTTTAACAAATTCTGTTGTGTGTATTCAATACGGTGTTCTTATCCTATGCTACTCACATGGGAATGTGGAGAAAGGCAAGGTGGTCTATGTAACATAAAGGCCGATTATGGGGCCCTTTTCTACAGTGGCACTGCATTGTGTTAAAAACCAAGGAAGTGGCGAATTGGCCCAAGGTTCATGGGAAAAACGTGGATGGGAAAACAAACCTCAGATCCTTCTGTGCTGGGTGGCAAAACCAATAAAAAGTGACCCATTTTGATATTTGCTATGAGGCCCTCTCTCTTCTATGTACACAACAGGAGAAAGGGATTACCCGCTTGTATTAAGTGTCGTTTTTTGCACCAATGTATTTAGATTGGGAAGATGGGAAGAATTGCATTTAATATTTTAAAAACGCCCACCTTGTAACCCATTTGCCGCTGACTACTCATACTAGTGGCCCAGAATAGGAGATAACTCCGATCCCAGGTGTTTAATCGCTTAGATGCGTGGTTAATAGCGACCGCGACTTCTAAACCATTAGACGGGCTCCTCTTTCACCCCATCGGCCCCTTCATCATGCAATCGCAGGGTGCCAATGGTTGTCATGGCATCCTTGAGGGCCTAATGAAGTCTGCCAGTTCTGCCATCTTGGTCCTCCCATTAGGCTCTGCCAGAGGCAGGGCTTAACAGGAGGAATTAAAAGCACAATACTCTGCAATACATAAATATTACAGTGTATTGTACCATCGATATAACGATCGCATATTCAAGGCACCTAGGGGGATTAATTTGTTTTTTTATTTTTTTTAATAAAGTTTTTGGTATTATAGGAGAAAAACAATATATTTTAAAAATTTTCCCCTTCAGCAATGTAAAAAAAACCTAGTTAGTAACGCCGAGTCCAAATTATTTCAATAAAACATTATTTAACTTCATGGTGAATGTCATAAAACAAAACAAAAACAAAACAAAAAAACTCTACAGAGTTGCTGTTTTTTTGTTGTCATCTTACCTCCCAAACAAAATGGAATAAAAAGTCATCAAAAAGCCACATGTATCTCCAAAATGGTACCAATAAAAACTACAGCCTGCCCCGCAAAAAACTAATTATAGACCTCCTAATATGGTGACGGAAAACAACTTTTTTCTTCAATTTTTTTTTATTTTGTAAAAGTAGTAAACGATTAAAAAATCGTATTGACCTGCCGAATAAATGTACTTTTTACCCGATCAGTGAAACCGTATAAACGAAACCCAAAAAAACAATGGAGGGATTGCTGGTTTTTCCCATTCGACTCTTCAAAATATTTAGTAAAACTTTCCAAGTACATTATGTTAAATGGTGCCATTAAAAACTACAAGTCGTGACGCAAAAAAAAAGCCCTCATACAGTAGGGAAAAATTGGCTATGGCGAGTAGGGATTAATAGATTTACGGTAACTTTTTATGCCTGCTACAAGCAGCCACATATTTGCGCCTAAAGTTTTTGCTTTATTTTCATTCCTCAATTTGATAGAAGTGGCATAAACTACGTCACCTATGGGCTCGCCCACACGCTGCAGAATTGCTGCGGTTTTTTTTGGCCGGAAAAAATGCAGAAGAATACAGTAGCAGCATAGTGGATGAGATTTAAAAAATCTCATCCACATGCTGCGCAAAAATTCCAAGCAGAAATTGACCTGCGGTGCGTATTTTTTGTACCGCAGCATGTCAATTGGTCAGAATTGGGGTGTCTTTTAGAGGAGAGGTCTCCATCTCCTAACATTGCGAAAAAACGCAGCAAAATACGCACCATTTTCTGCCTTAAAAAATGCAGGATATGGTGTGTTTTTTCCATAACGGAAAGTCTTGCTTTTTACAACAGAATTGCTGCAGAAATTTTCTGCAACAATTCCGTTGTGTGTGGACAAGCCCTATGAGACCACATCCACTTTTCTTAGCACTTTTCAATTTAGTGAGCGAGGAGAAACTTGCACAAATTGGCATAAACAAACAAAATGTTTAAATTGGAACATTTTACAGGTCTTATTTATAGTTATAGCCGTGACAACAGCCCGATTCTCAGAAGCAAGTAAAAAGATGTATTAACCCCTTAGTGACTACCAATACGCCTTTCCACGACGGTCAAAAAGGGGCCTTCGGCTAGGTCACCACCTTTTCACGGCGGCCCAGTCGAAGTCCTGGGTATCCCATGCAGGCTGGAGCCGGGGCTTGGCTGTCTGATGACAGCCGGACTCCTGCTCTAACGACCGCAATCGAGTTTACTTCAATCACGGCCGTTTAACCCGTTAAATGCCGCGGTCAATAGCGACCGCGGCATTTGAATAGTTTACAGAGGGAGGGAGCTCCCTCTGTCACCCATCGGCAGCCTGCAAATGGAATCGCGGGCCTCCGATGGGGTGCCATGGCTGCCGGGGGCCTGATAAAAAGCCCCCAGGTCTGCCCTGGGCATATGCCTATTAGGACATGCCAGAGGCACGTCCTAATAGATTGCCTGCCAGATTTACACGGACAGGCAACAATGCTTTGGTATACTAAGTATACCAAAGCATTATAGCAGTGATCTGAGGATCGCATAGTAAAGTCACATCATGGGACTAAAAAAATAAGTAAGTAACGTAAAATATAAATTATTAATAAAAATGACAGTAAAAAAAAATGTTTCCCATAAAAAGTAGTTTTATCTGGTAAAAGTGTAAAAAATAAATAAAAGTACATTTATGGTATCGCCGCCACCGTAATGGCTCATAAAAAAATTCAAAAAACAATGGCGAAATTGCTTTTATTTTCCATTGCCCCACAAAAAAGTATCTTTAAAAGTTAAACAATAAGTCCCATGTACCCCAAAACAGTACCAATCACAACTATGTCTCATCCTGCACAAAACAAGCCCTCACATCGCTACATTGACCGAAAGATAAAACAATTAAGTCTCTAGGAAAGCGACGATGCAAAAAAAAATAATTTTAGTTCAAAAGTTTTTTTATTGTGCAAAACTCGTAAACCATAAAAAACCTATACATATGTGGTATCGTCGTAATCGTACCAACCCATAGAATAAAGGTAACCTGTTATTTACACCACACAATGAAAGGTGTAAATTTAAAATGCATAGAACAATGGCGGAATTTCAGTTTTTTTTTCTATTCCCTCCCCCCAAAAAAGTTAATAAAAGTTAATAAAAAAATATGTACCCCAAAATGGTGCCATTAAAAAGTACAACTAATCACGCAAAAAACAAGTCCTCATACAGCTATGTCGACAGAAAATAAAAAAGTTATATCTCTTTGAATGTGACAATAGAAAAAAACAAAAATTAGCTTGGTCATTAGGGACTAAAATAGGCTTGTCACTGAGGGGTTAAAGGCAAAATTATCATTAAAGAATACTTTACCTACATGTAAACATCCATCCAATTCTTATTGTACTCCAGTTTCAAAATGTAAGCCAAGTTTGCATACGTTAATATGTATTTTTCTTTAATGAGTTTGGGGAAACCGTTGTTTTTGTTTTTAACCCAGATGATTTTTTAAAATCACGTGTCGTTTTATGTGGTAATAACTTTGGAATGCTTTATCCTATCCAAGCGATTCTGAGATTGTCTTCTCGTGACATATTGTACTTTGTTAGTGAAAAAATTTGGTCAAGAAATGCAATATTTATTTGTGAAAAAAACTCTAAATTTTAGAGAAAATTAGCAAAAATGTAGCAGTTTTCTAAATTGTAATGTATCTACTTGTAAAACAGATAGTAATACCACACAAAATAGTTACTAGTTAACATTTACCATATGTCTACTTTGTTTGCATTGATTTTTCACGTCCTTTTATTTTTCTGGGATGTTACAAGGCTTAGAACTTTAGCTGCAATTTCTTACATTTTCAACAAAATATCAAAAGGCTATTTTTTCAGGGACCAGTTCAGTTCTGAAGTGGCTTTGAAGGCCTTCTATATTAGAAAGTCCCCATGAATTACCCCATTTTGAAAACTGCACCCCTCAAAGTATTCAAAACAGAATTAAAAAAGTATTTTAACCCTTTAGGCATTTCAAAGGAATTAAAGCACAGAGGTGAAATTTACAAATTACATTTTTTTTTTTTGCCGAAATTCATTTGTAATAAAAAAAAAAATCTGTAACACAGAAGGTTTTACCAGAGAAACACAACTTAATATTTATTGCCCAGATTCTGCAGTTTTTAGAAATATCCCACATGTGGACCTCTTGTGCTACTGGACTGAAGCACCTGCCTCAGAAGGAAAGGAGCACCTAGAGGATTTTGGGGCCTCCTTTTTTTTGGAATATATTTTAGGCACTATGTCAGGTTTGAAGAGCTCTTGTGGTGCCTAAACAGTCGAAACCCCCAAAAGTGTCCCCATTTTGGAAACTACACCCCTCAAGGAGTTTTTCTAGGGGTATAGTGAGCATTTTGAGCGAACAGTTTTTTTTTTTGCAGAATTTAGTGGGATTAGTCTGTGAAGATGAAAATCTACTTTTTCTGCTAAAACATAGAATTTTTACAAGGAATAAAGGCGAAATAGCACCCCAACATTTGTAAAGCAATTTCTCCCGATTACAGCAATACCCCATATGTGGTCAAAAAACTGATCTTTGGACCCACAACAGGGCCCAGAAGGGAAGGAGCGCCTTTTGGATTTTGGAGCGCATATTTTGATGGAATGGTTTTCAGTGCCATGTCTCGTTTCCAATGCCCTGGAGGGTGGATACCTCCCAAAAGTGACCCCGTTTTATAGGGGTATAGTTAGCATTTTGACCCCACAGTTATTTTGTAGAATTTAGTGGAATTAGGCAGTGAAAATTAATATCAACATTTTTGTCCACTAAAATGTTGAATTTTTACATTTTCACAAGGGATAAAAGAGAAAAAGCCACCCAACATTTGTAAAGCAATTTCTCCAGAGTACGGCAATACCCCACATGTGGCCATAAATGTTTTTTTATTTGAAATTAATTAACCCTTTCAGGACTGATCCTTTTTTACTTTATCTTTTTCATTTTTCACTGCCCGCCTTCCAAGAGCCATAACTTTTTATTTTTCTGTCAATAGAGTGATGTGAGGGCTTATTCCTTGTGGGAGGAGTTGTAGTTTCTATTGACACCATATAGAGTACCATATAATGTACTGGGAAACTGAAAAAAAATATTTGCGGGCTGAAATTGGAGAAAACTGTGATTCCACCATGGTTTTTTGGGTTTTATTTTTACGTCTTTGACCGTGCGGTAAAAATGATAACTTAACTTTATTCTGTGTCTCAATATGATTACGGTGAACTAAATTTATAAAGGTTTTTTTATTTTTTTACTACTTTTACAAAGAAAAAACTATTTGTTAAAAAAAAAATTGTTTTGTATCATCACATTCTAAGAGGCATAACTTTTTTTATTTTTTGGCGATTGAGCAGTGTGAGGGCTTATTTTTGGCGGGATGAGCTGTAGCTTTTATTGGTATAATTTTTTATCACTTTCTACTAGGGATGTCATGATACCAGAATTTGGACTTCGATACCGATACTTTGTTTAGTATTGCGATTTCGATACCAATTAGATACTTTGCCAACAGTAATAATAAAAAAAAGTTCTTCCATTTTCTGATGTGAGGCGCGTGGTATGATGCTGAATTGCACATTATCCTGTGTACGGATAGTACACAGGCAGTTGTTAGGACATACCTAAGTATGCCCTAACAGGAAATATGGTAAGGCAGCCCTGAGGTCCTTTAATGGACCCTGGGCTGTCTGCCCATATATGGTATGTCCCTCGATCGCGTCACAGGGGTTCCCTGTGACGCGATCCAAGGGGCATCCCCCCTTCTCGTTTTCCCCTTGAATCCTGCGATCAGCTTTGATCACAGCATTCAGGGGAATAGAGGGCGGAGATCAGAGGTTTCTCTCATCTCTGCCGTTAGAGAGGGGCTGCGGCTGTGTAATACAGCCATTGCCCCGCTCCTGACAACAAGTGCGCATGCGGTCAGCATGAGGTGATGCGGCTGGCACTGCACTAATGAGCTGCAGTGCAGGCACTGAAGACAGAACATGGGGGTGTTTTGCAGTCCGCCCGCCATGTTCTGTCTTCAGTGCTGCCACTCATTAGTGCAGCGCTGGCCGCATCACATCATGCTGTCCGCGTGCGCACTTGTTGTCAGGACTCAGGAGCAGGGCAATGGCTGTATCACACAGCCGAAGCCCCGCTCTCATGCATTCATGTGTTACAATATTGAACTGTGTGACCGCACAGCTTAGTATTGAAATACATGAAATAACGGTATCGAACGGTTTGAGGGTGCACGTTATCAGAACAGTATCGAAGTTTCGATGCATCGTGCATCCCTAGTTAAGTTCACACATATACGCTGCAGAATTTCCATCCAAATTTGTGGGTGGGAAATCTGCAGCGTGTTACAGTAGCAGCAAATCGAATGAGATTTTAACAAATCTCATCCACACGCTGTAGAAAAATTCTGCATAGAATATGTGCTCCACTTGACCTGGGGTGAGGATTATAAATCCGCCGCATGTCAAGTTTTGTTGCAGAATCACTGCGCATTTGCATTTGTCCCAGAATTTCCCCATTGATTTCAATGGGCAAGTCAAATTATGCAACAAACACCAATTGTTGTGGAATTTTCTGCAATTACGCAGCATATTTGCAGAAAATTCTGCGAGTTCCAAAAAAATAAAACCATTTTTTCGAAGTAAAAACAAAACAAAAGACAGAACAGCGAAGCATTGGTACGGGAGCAAAGAGAGGTGAATTAAAGTCTTTTTTTTTTCCCCCTGCAGCAGGAAGTCTGCCCCAATACACTCCCCAAACTAGACACTATTTGGAGCATATATTATGGTGGATTTTCCTGCGGTTTCATGGTTGGCGACGCTGCTGACTTTTCTGCAGCGCATCCGACCCATGAGACATTTCCCTAAGAATGAACAACATGATTTTGCAGGGTTCTAACTAAATGCCTGTGTATTACAAACTAAGTATGCGGTAGGTAATCTATAATCACAGATTAGAGTTATATATGGTTATATCACCGCTCTCTCCCGGTTCGTTTAAATAACATTTGGACATTAGCATGTATGGTTAAAAGATGAAAATATTTCTCTACTCTGTTTCCTTCTTAAGTTTGCCAAGTTTAAGGCCGCTGTTGGATGTAAATTACTTGCCGCTTACCAACATGCGGATAGCCCGAACATTTTGCTTCACGAACAATGGGCAGGCTTTGTATCTCGTCTCACCTACAGAAATACAGAGAATTACCTACAGTCAAGAAACTTGCGAGAACCTACAGGTAACTCATCTAGCTTTTTCTATAATTCCAGAATTGGATTCGAATCAGCTGTGACTTACACCGGACTAGATAATTTTCACTTTCTGATAGGGATCAGCCAGTGGAATCTGATGTGTGGGTGTGTGTTAGAACTTGGCCAATCTAGTAAGTGGTCTGACCAGGACACACAGTACATGGACATTCATATGGTTTTTTTTTTAGCATCCACTAAATGGTGCTTCCTCAGAGTCCATGGTGCCAAAGCAATTTTTTTATTCTGAAGCCCGGACTTCAAACAATAGCTGTTTTATTGGGATTATTAAAGGGATAATTATCAATAAAAATGGTCCTGTGTTTTTAACCCATTAAGGACATGGTCTAGTTTAGGCTTTAAAGCGACCCTCCGGTTCACAATGAAAATTTTACACTGAGTGCAGAATGTATAATTAATATACCTGGTTTCCCTTTTTTTTTCTCCTTTTGTCGCATCCCCGCAATCATGTTGCGGAATGCTGATGGACTTAGAGGGAGCCCCCTTCCTCTGTAAAACCAGTTGATATTGACTGCAGCATCTAAGGAGTTCAAAGGCCAGGATCAGAGTGATCTCCGATCCTGGCCATTATAGTGGGGTGTCGGCTGCATATTACAGATGGCACCCGCAAATAATCACTGCGCCGTACTAGCACGGTGGGTCACAGATACAAGACGCTCACTGATATGTACTATTATGGTGCAGAAGGGGGTTAAAGTGATGGATCAGAACAGGATTGGGTTTAGATCATCAAGTAGAAATATATAAAAGGCCCTTTATTGTATGTGAAAAATGTTTTATATCTTTTTTGCTGAGAGATGATTGTTTAAAGTTACAGGCCTAATCCTGAGGCTGCACTGAGAGATTTTGATGACCGCATTTCTGATTTCTGTCAGGTGCACTGTTGTCACAGGGTCCTTATGTCTGTTTAAATCTCCATTTATGTTAATACCTACATCCTATCTGGCATGAATAATGGTAAATATCCCTCACCAACTCACTACCACTCTACAGATCATTATCCTCTGCTCTCAAATCTGTAAGAAAATTATGAAACTGTCTCTCCTGTCCCCCTCTGACCTACTTCATTCCCACTCCACTGTAGCCCAAGCATTGACTGGACTCTGCAACCTCTCCACAGGCACCTTCCCCATAGCCTTCAAGCATGCTAAGATACATTCTGTCCTCGCTTTACCCTCTGCTTTTTAGTTAGCCCTCCCATTTCTCTTCTCCTTTGTCTCCAAGTTACATTAACATCTTGTCTACAACAGACTACCTGAATTCCTCAACTTGCTATTCACTCATTAACCTTCTTCAACTTGGTTTCTGTCCTGCATATTCTGTCCATATTAACAAAAGCAACCGATGACTCTGCACCAGATATTGACGTCTTTCGACCACCCACTTCTGCTTCAAATTCTAAACTCTACACTATCAGACTAGACCTCAAATGTATCATTCACTGGGTTTCTTTGTGTGCCAGAAGGTTCAGTATTACACCACCTCGGCAAACTAATTTCTCAATTGATCTCCAAAACCACTTGAATGCTAATGGTACCCAGATCTAGCTCTCCACTCCAGACCTCCCTTTCCCTGTTCAAGCAAATATTTCTAGTTGCCTCTCCGTAATTTCTTCTTGGATGTCAAAAAGGTACTTGCAATGGAATATAGACAAAACTGATCTCATTATTTTATTATTTCATTCAGCAAATGGTTCTATTAATATTCCAAAAAGTGCTTGTCAGCTTGGTGTTACCCTTTGACATTATTCTTCACATTCAGAACATCTCATCCTTCTACCATCTACATAACACTTCCAGTATATTTTCCTTCCTCAGTCAAGAAACTACTCAAGTTCAAATCCATGCTCCATATTTCTCATGGGGAGCCCCAAATCTGGAATTGCACGGCACATGTCTATATATAATTTATATAGACATGAATGTGATTTGAATCCAGACATCTGAATCTTTCAGTAGTTCAGACTGGAGCTTTGGGTCTGTAACTTAAAGCAAACTTATGTTAGCCAAAAAAGTATTAATATTATACTAAAGAGACCTTTATAAATTTATTTTATGGTAGTTCTCATTTAAGGCATTATGTAATATCCCATAACATCCAGCTACACCCTTTAATCAGACATTAAATGAAAAATAAATTCAATGGGATATGTTTAATAACACCACATTTTATTCCATATTGGACTATGCGATAGTATCCACTTTTTATGTATATAAATGCGAGTTTACAAATTCTATCTTTTGTTCTGATGTTTACAAGGCAAGATTTTGGGACACACGTGCAGCATAATCAATGAACCAAGTGTGACCCCCTTAACGGCAACATTTGGCACTGTGCTATCCAAGTGCATGTGTCTGGTATTACAGAAACAACCACATGGACGGGTACTGGAGTGAAGGGAGCACCACAACCACTTCTTTACTTTCGTTAGGATAGGTCATTATTGTGTGATTGATGCAGGTCCTATTAATCACAAATTGATGGCGAATCTTAATGAGGGGAAAAAAGTGGTTGTGGTGCTCCCTGGACACTTCACCCCAGTACCCATCATAGTTATTTTGATGTAAAATCCCTTTCATTGTATGGCACCAGCATACTTCATAGTCCTATACACAAAAGGGTATGAGGGTATATTCACACGTTGCAGTCTTATCGCATTTTTGCTACAATTTCTTGGCTAACCTACTTTTGCATGGATTTCACAAAAACATGCTACAAAAACCACAGTATGACAGCAACATGTAAATATACACTAATTTGTAGTGGAGAAACTCACAAATGTTCTCTACACAGCATATTGTGCTTTTGCTTTCATTAAATTATCCCATAGGTCAGAAACCGCTTGGCAAGTCATTAATCAATGTGTTTTTAATTTAAAAACCAATATATATGAGCTCAGTCAAGATGTAAAAATGCCCAAGAGTACTTATTTTTTATTTTTTATACTTCTACATGTTTAAACTGATTATTTTGCAATTCTGTTCACAATTCATGATCGTGATTTTGGTTTGTCCACATTCATATAGGAAATGCTAGGAGAAATGTTCACTCCGGTTGAAACACCTGAAGCCCCTAATAGAGGTTTCTTCAAAGGCTTGTTTGGTGGAGGAGCCCAGTCACTGGACAGAGAAGACCTCTGTGAGTTCTATGTGTTTGTATTATTATTTTGTCTTGTAAGCTGAAAAATAGAAAACAAAATTCAGAATAATTAAATGGGTTTAATTAGAAAGTGACGGCATATTGTTAGGATCACTTACTGACCGATCATGCTGATAAAGGGGACACAGTGCTGGTTTAGTGTTGCGTCCCATTCAAATTTTCCCTGCACAGCAGTGCGCCCACTCATCGGCTGTGCAGGGAATCGCAGCACTGTCCCATTCACTTTGTTCTAGATGTATCTATGAAATGTCAAGGTCAAAAATTTTGCACATTTACTTTGAATCATGTTAATAATTGTCTTGTCTACTTATGTGACTAATTTGTCTTTGGTCTTGTTGTTAGTGTCATAAGCCCTAGGCTACAGGAAGCGTTCTAAGATGGAGTGAAAGTCATAAAGCAATTACAGTAGATGAGGCTAGGGTATATCCCAATCTGGGATCTTTGAATAGCAGGTTGCGGAATTGGGGTGAATATGTTTAAGACTATAGATTAGTCTACCACTAACCGTTTGTATCAAGTAGGGCAACCGTCCGAAGAAGAACAACCCCTAATACAACAGGAAACTTTCCCTAGCCTCCCTGCATTAGCCCTAATTTGTATATACACTTATGTTAAGTGCATATTACACTTGATTAATTTTATTTATTAGTAATTAATTAAGAGTTAAGTTTTAGCTGAGATATTCCTTCCTCTGTGTCTCTCCAGATTTTGAAGGATTATGTGACACAATTCTCAGTCCAGGATTTATAGGGGTTTTCCCATAATCAGTATTTATCACCTATCCACAGGATAGGCGATAAATATCTAATCGGTGGGGGTCCGACCGCTGGGACCCCCATCGAACACGAAAACAGGCTTACCTTGCCATTCCAGGGAGCCCCATAGGAATGAAGCTGGAGTTCGCACTCTCGACCACCGCCCATTTCCATTGGTCTAGCGAGCGCGATCTTCGGCAGCCCCATTTAAAATGAATGGAGCAATGCTGAGCATGCGCACTACTGCTCTATTCCTATGGGGCTCTCACGAACAGCAAGGTAAGCCCATTGTCTTAATCAGTGGGGGTCCCTATGGATAGGTGATAAATATTAATCATGGGAAAACCCCTTTAAGGACCTTGTACATGGCCCAATACGGGCTGTGAAAACGAGTGCCGATCAATGAGAAAGCCGATCATTGGCTCGTGGAAAAGAGCCTTTAGTAACTGACCACTATATCATAAAACAGTTACATTTAAATTACAATGTAACACTCTGATAACATTACGTTAATTTTCTATTCATTGTTTTAGTTGGAGAAACATCTGGGAGACCACGACCAACTGTTGTTACGCACATTCCTGGACCAGGGGGTATGGAAGGAGTTAAAGGAGCTGCAACGGGTGTTGGTGCTGAACTAACGCGAGCCAGATGGGCTCTGGACGAGAGGGGACAGAAATTAGGAGAGTTAGAAGATAGGACAGCTGCCATGCTTGCTAGTGCGGACTCATTCTCAAAACATGCTCATGAGGTATTGGAAACAAATGTGTTAGTTTGCCTAAATGCAAGACAACATGCTAAGTTTCTTTCAACTCTGAAACAGGAAGAGCAGTCGTGTATATATTTTTATACACATGAAAAATAATATCCAGGAATATTCAAGTCATTTTATATTGAATACATTGACAATTGGGCAGAACATTCTGCTCATCATATCTTTAGCACTTTTTCCACTAGTAATTAAACTGTAACTAACTAAAGTGTTATCAAATGAAAAATTTATATTCCGTGCTGACACGTGTTTGCATGGCTATTTCCTATATGCTTACATGAAGAAAGCTGAGCTTGTGCCTAAAATTGTGACCCCCTGCTCTCCTAATAGGTGTGGGAGGGGGGGGGGGGTTATCGGACATGTACTGTATGGCGTATCCTGCGAAAATACCTCCAAAACTAAATATCTAAAACAAAGAAATTCTTGGATCCAAAAATTGTGTTGTCTATTAGCAGTGAAATTGTTTTTCAAAACCATTCTTTATTAGGGTCGCCACTTCTAAGGAATACTGTTTACCCTCTTATGGTAAATAGGATTTGTCACTAGATTTCACAATACAAACTGTATACATTGTTAAATAGATCTCTTAGACCTGATGAGACTGATGTACTTTGAAAAACTATGCCAGAATGCCTGTATAATCCTTTCTCAAAATGTTCCTGCCTGATGAGTCCAAGTATATGCATTATGTAATCTGGATATCCTCACACCTAGAGCTGACAAGCTCCTATCAGTGTCTCTCCTCATCTGTACCATGCTGAAATCTTGCACATGCTCAGTACAAGCTGCAGGCTCCCTGGCTCTGCAGTGAGAGAGCCTGTCTTCCAGCAGCAGTTTTTTAGTGTGGAATTATATTTTCTAAATCCATCTGCAGATTTCTTTTGCTGCAGAGCCGGGAAGACTGCAGCTTGTACGGCATATGTGATATTTCCGCATGGTGCAGGGAAGGAGGGACACTGATAGGAGCTTGTCAGCTCTAGATGTGAGGAGATTGAGATTTCATCATGCATATACTTGCCCTCATGCATATACTTAGTCTCAAAAAATGCAAATTTTTTTTATCAGGCAGGATAACTTTGAAAAAGTATTACGCAGCCATTCTGGTATGGATTTTCAGAGTAAATACATCAGTCTCATCAGGTCTAAGAGACCTATTTAATAATGTATGCAGTTTGTATTGTGAAAACTGGTAACAGATTCTCTTATTCCAGCAGATCCAGGGTCACCTACTAATTTCCTGACATATAAATGTTTATTAACCCCTTCCCGCTCCTGGACGTACTATTAGGTCATGGCAGCTGTATCGTTCGCGCTCCATGACCTAATAGTACGTCTCGGGAGTAACGGCCGTTTCGGCCGTCCTCCCGACACATACAGGAGCTGCGACAGCTGCTGTCTTGTTCAGCAGCTGTCACAGCTCCTACAGCGGGGACCGATCGCTGTGTCCCCGCTGATTAACCCCTTAAAAGCCGCGTTCTATAGAGATCTCGGCTTTTTAGGGGTTAAGCTGCCATCGCCGGCCTGCTACGCGATAGCGGCCGGCGATGGTGACTATGGCAACCGGACACCAAACAATGGCGTCCGGCTATGCCATAGACGGAAGCCTAGTGGGTCCTGACAACGTCCGGACCCACTATGCTTGCTGTCAGTGAGTAGCTGACAGTTCTAATACACTGCACTACGCATGTAGTGCAGTGTATTAGAATAGCGATCAGGGCCTCCTGCCCTCAAGTCCCCTAGTGGGACAAAGTAATACAGTAAAAAAAAAGTTAAAAAAAGATGTGTAAAAATAAGAAAATAAAAGTTTTAAAAGTATTAAAAGTAAAAATCCCCCTTTTTGCCCTTATCAGTCATTTATTATTAATAAAAATATATAAACAAACAAATAAACTATACATAATTGGTATCGCCGCGTCCGTAACGGCCTGAACTACAAAATTATTTTGTTATTTATCCCGCACGGTGAACGCCGTAAAAAAAAATAATAATAAACCGTACCACAATCACAATTCTTTGGTCACTTCACCTCCCAAAAAATGGAATTAAAAGAGATCAAAAAGTCGCATGTACCGAAAAATGGTACTGATCGAAACTACAGTTCGTTACGCAAAAAATAAGTCCTCGCACGGCTTTATTGATTGAAAAATAAAAACGTTATGGCTCTTAGATTAAGGTAACACAAAAAGTGAATGATTGTTTACAAAACGTATTTTATTGTGCAAACGCCATAAGACATTAAAAAAAACTATAAACATCTGGTATCGACGTAATCGTTCGCCCCGCAGAATAAAGTGAATATGTCATTTATAGCGCACGGTGCACGCAGGAAAAAAAAAAGAATAAAAAAACAATAGTAGAATTGCTGTTTATTAGTCACCACGCCACCTAAAAATAGAATAAAAACTGATCAAAAAGCCGCATGCACCCCAAGAAAACTACAATGGATTCCGCAAGGGGTCTAGTTTCCAAATTGGGGTCACTTTTGGGGGGTTCCCAATGTTTTGGCACCACAAGACCTCTTCAAACCGGACATTGTGCCTAATAAAAAAGAGGCCTCAAAATCCACTAGGTGCTCCTTTGCTTCTGAGGCCGGTGTTTCAGTCCATTACCGCACTAGGGCCACATGTGGGATATTTCTCAAAACTGCAGAATCTGGGCAATACGTATTAAGTTGCGTTTCTCTGATAAATCCTTTTGTGTTACAAAAAAAATGTTATAAAGAGGATTTTCTGACAAAAAAAAAAATGTACATTTCACCTCTACTTTGCTCTACATTTCTGTGAAACACCTAAAGGGTTCATAAACTTTCTAAATGCTGTTGTGAATACTTTGAGCGGTCTAGTTTCTAAAATGGGGTATTTGATAGGGGTTTCTAATATATGGGCCCCTCAAAGCAACTTCAGAACTGAACTGGAACCTAAAAAAATAAATAAATGAGGCAATACTTCGCTTCTTACATTATACTGATAATGAGCCGTGCCCACCCCGAGATGACCCCAGTTTTGACCGTTTGTATAAACGGAGATCCCTATTAGACCGTTCCAGTGCCCGGTTTTCCCAAGCATTCACCCCCGAGAAGTGTATTTCTATTGATGAGTCCTTGGTAGATTTTAAAGGGAGGGTTCAATTCCGCGAGTACCTGCCGGGTAAGAGGGCAAGGTATGGCGTGAAGATGTCTAAGCTGTGCGAGAGTGCATCAGGGTATACCTACAGGTTTAGGATATATGAAGGGAAGGCCACCCCCAAACCAGACTGCATCCTGGACTACAATAGGTACATGGGAGGGATGGACTTGTAAGATCAAATCCTGAAGCCCTACAGCGCCATGCGGTGTGGTATAAGAAGCTGGCCGGGCACATCATACAGATGGCATTGTACAATGCGTACGTGCTACGTCGATGTGCAGGCCAGACGGGAACTTTCCTGGAATTTCAAGAGGTCATTATCAAGAACCTAATCTTTAGGGACCAAGAAGGGGGGGCACCCAGTACTTCTGGAAGCGGGGCCACACGCATCGTACCAAGGCGGCAACACTTTCCAGGAGAAGTTCCCCAAACTGGCAAGAAGGGAAAAAGTAAAAAGAGGTGCAAAGTCTGCTATAAGAGGGCGATAAGGGATGACACAATATATCAATGTGACACGTGTCCCGAATAACCAGAGCTCTGTATGAAAGTCAGTTTTAAAATTTATCATACATCCCTTGGTTTATAATTTACCCCAATTTTACTTACCCTGATGCACTCCGCACAGCTTGTCCCCCCTCGTCTTTCCCCTCTGAGCCCTGCTGTGTGTCCAGGCAGCTGATAACAGCCACATGTAGGGTATTGCCATACCCGGGAGAACTCACATTACAGTTTATGGGGTGTATGTCTCTGGTCAAAATGCTCACTACACCTCTAGATGAATGCCTTAAGGGTGTAGTTATTAAAACGGGGTCACTTCTTGCGGGTTTCAACTGTACTGGTACCTCAGGTGCTTCTGCATACATGACTTCGCACTAGCAAATCCCCAGTAGGCCAAATGGTGGTCCTTTCCTTCTGAGCCCTCCCATGGGCCCAAACGGCAGTTTATCACAACAAATGGGGTATTGCGGCACTCAGAACAAATTGCGCAACAGAATGGGGTATTTTGTTTCTTGTGAAAATAAGAAATTTTCAGCCACAACTACATATTATTTGAAAAACATAATTTTGTTTTCATTCCCAGCCCAATTCAAATAAGTTCTGTGAAAAAACTATGGGGTCTAAATGGTCACATTACCCATAAATGAATTCCTTGAGGGGTGTAGTTTCCAAAATGGGGTCACTTCTGGTGGGTTTCCATTGCTTTGATACCTCTGGGGCTCTGCAAATGCGACATGGCACCCGAAAACCAATCCAGCAAAATCTGCACTCTAAAGAACACACAGCGCTCCTTCCCTTCTGAGGCCTCCCATGGGCCCAAACGGCAGTTTATCGCCACAAATGGGGTATTGCTGCACTCAGGAGAAATTGGGCAACAAAATGGGGTATTTTGTTCCCTGTGAAAATAAGAAATTTTGATAAAAAATTACATCTTATTGGAAAAAATGTCATTTTTTTAATGTCACAGCCCAATTGAAATAGGTGCTGTGAAAAAACTGTGTGGTCAAAATGCTAACAACAACCATAAATGAATTCCTTGAGGGGTGTAGTTTCCAAAATGGGGTCACTTTTGGTGGGTTTCCATTGGTTTGATACCTCTGAGGCTCTGCAAATGCGACATGGCACTCGAAAACCAATCCAGCAAAATCTGGACTCCAACAAACATATAGCGCTCCTTTCCTTCTGAGCCCTCCCATGGGCCCAAACGGCAGTTTATCACCACAAATGGGGTATTGCCACACTAAGGACAAATTGGGCAACAAAATGGGGTATTTTGTTCCCTGTGAAAATAAGAAATTTTGATCACAAATGACATCTTATTGGAAAAAATGAAATTTTTTTCATTTCACAGCCCAATTCAAATACGTGCTGTGAAAAAACTGTGCGGTCAAAATGGTAACAACAACCATAAATGAATTCCTTGAGGGGTGTAGTTTCCAAAATGGGGTCACTATTTGGGGATTCCTACTGTTTTGGCACCTCAACACCTCTTCAAACCTGGCATGCTGCCTAAAATATATTCTAATAAAAAAGAGGCCTCAAAATGTACTAGGTGCTTCTTTGCTCCTGGGGCTTGTGTTTTAGTCCACGAGCGCACTAGAGCCACATGTGGGACATTTCTAAAAACTGCAGAATCTGGACAATACATATTTAGTAGTGTTTCTCTGGTAAAACCTTCTGTGTTACAGAAAAAAAAATGAATAAAATTGAAATTCAGCAAGAAAAATGAAATTTGCAAATTTCACCTCCACTTTGCTTTAATTCCTGTGAAATGCCTGAAGGGTTAAAAAAACTTTCTAAATGCTGTTTTGAATACTTTGAGGGGTCTAGTTTTTAAAATGGGGTGTTTTATCAGGGTTTCTAATACATAGGCCCCACAAAGCCACTTCAGAACTCAAGAGGTACCTTAAAAAAAGGCTTTTGAAATTTTCTTAAAAATATTAGAAATTGCTGTTTATGTTCTAAGCCTTGTAACGTCCAAGAAAAATAAAAGAATGTTCAAAAAACGATGCCAATCTAAAGTAGACATATGGGAAATGTGAACTAGTAACTATATTGGGTGGTATAACCGTCTGTTTTACAAGCAGATGCATTTCAATTATGAAAAATGCAATTTTTTCAACATTTTCTCTACATTTTGCAATTTTTCACCAATAAACACTAAATGTATCGACCACATTTTACCACGAACATGAAGCCCAAAGTGTCACGAGGAAACAATCTCAGAATCGCTTGGGTAGGTTTAAGCATTCCGACGTTATTACCACATAAAGTGAAATATGTCAGATTTGAAAAATGGGCTCTGAGCCTTAAGGCCAAAACTAGGCTGCGTCCTTAAGGGGTTAAAGAAGAATTCCAACTTAATTTGACTGCTGGTAAATAAATTACTACTACTTATAAATTAAAAATACAGACATTGTATTTTTTTTTTTCTTTTTGTAGATGATGACAAAATGCAAAGAAAAGAAGTGGTATCAATTCTGATGAGCCAGACCCAAATTCATCTATTTTAACTTCAACAAGAAGGAAGATTTTAAACAAAACATGCATCCATTTTCTCGCCATTTCTTTCTGCAGGACAGTTGGGAACAAGGGTTGAACATTCATATTTGGTTACTGTTTCCTAGCACAAATCATATACTGTCTTACCTCAGTGTCTTGGTTTTAACTGAGGAGCATTACATCCAAGAAAACAGAAACAAACTCAGTATTTGTCTCTAAGCTGTGTTTTGGCGTCAAGATGCAAGAGATAAGGAAGCAACGTGGTGGTGAGAAGGCACAAGAATGAGCAGTGGAAAATGTTTTGGTTTGTTTCATTTCTTTGTTTATATTTTTGTGATTTATTTTTATTTTTATTTCGTTCTGTTCGTCTTTGACGGGTGTTATGAAGTTATGTCCGGACTATTCGCTTTAAACCTCTGTTGCTTCACCACAAGTATCACTGGCTCTTACAGGGGATGGGACACGTAACTGTTCTTAGACTTGGCTATCTGCACAAGTGAGGTGTTCACAAAGCTTTCATCTTTAGACAGCGCAAAGGTCTCTATGGAGAAGATTTCATCGTTCATCCATTACGTATTTTCCACTCATATCAAGCTCGACATAGGATTGGTAAACTCTTCATATGGATCTTTTTGGATGTTCTATCTGATGAGTTTGTTTTTTTTGTATCTGTGTTACTGCAATTTATTTGCCTAGAAAAAAAATGGGCCACTGCATAAGTCAATTGATGATCCATTAGCCACCCAAGAATTTCTCTGGTTCTTATACCAAATAATTCTGCTGTTTTTCAGTTTGTCGGGGGCGGGCGTGCTGCAGCTAAGACTAGATTGTGGAGGTATCTCCAGCCATTCTGTGTTTACTGTTTGTTAAAAAAATAACTTACCTTTGGAAGAAACTGCTAAATTACAAGTTGGATTTCTGAACCAGTTTTGTACACGTTTAGCGTCCTTGTTTTAGTAGATTTTAGTAATATTGCAAATTGAGCTGAAGCATTAATATGACTTTGTCAAACATTATTTACAAAAGCAAAAAAACACATAGACTGATGGTTAAAATACACGGCACAGAATATTATTCTACCTATAAATTCCAAAATAAGTTATATGACCTATACCAAAGTGTGTCTTGCAAAAGACCGTGACTCCCTTGCTAAAGGCTGAGCTGATATTAGGGTGGCAAATGCATCGTAACCCGTATCAAACTATAAGATTCATTCAATTTACTGTTTACGCTTAAAATAAGAAAACGGATGGATTGGTTACATTATATTTGGGCATATAGCACTGTATATGAAAGGTTAACAGGTAGAGATTTTCCCTTACGCCTCATTAAAATGACTAATATGCTTATTTGATCCAGTGTTAAGAGATTAAAAGATTTCAAAAGCTAAAATGTCTGCATTTTAGCAACTACTTGAAAACAACCCATCTGTCATACCACTGTGCAGTAAGAGGGTATCACGGAGTGTTTGACATCATAGAAGCGACATACAAAATGATTGGTTGTCTTATGCGTATCCTTCCCCAACTATCGACCTGGCCCATTGGATGAGGAACACCATTCATTTATTAATAGTTCATTTCTTTTAAGTGCCTATAATAGTAACTAGGAAATGAAGAGACATTTCTGTTACAGCAGCGTTGTACATTTCTAGTTGCATGTTCAATTCCAGTATTATCACGTTTTGGCGCATGCAGTTCTAAAGATATATTTTTCTATTTATTTTAACCTTTTAAGTGGCGGTTGACCACAAATGTCTCTCTGGCATGAAGCAGTCATGTAAAGACTTGCGTCTCATGACTGTGGTGTCATTTCTGTTTTTCAATATAATACGTAGAACACTCCGATCTCATTGATAAGGGAAGCACTGCGAATAGGCACTGAGTTCATTTTATAAGAAACAAAAAACACAGACATTTGTGTGCGTGCGGCCACAAAAGCAGTGCAATATATATTAAGGTAGGAAAATAGAGCAAACGTGATAAATTTAGTATTTATCAGATGTGTGTTAATATAAATTTGAAGGTGTTTTTCTTGTGATTTTACAGAATTTATGCATTTGTGTATATTTTTTCTTTGAGACTCAAAACAAATATTTTGCTACCAAGCACATTTCCAAAATCCCCCAAAAATATCAAACTTGAATATAGTATTTATTGTCAAAATATGCACAAAAAATTGGATTTATGGAAATTTTATTTTCAAGTTATTATAATTTAAGGCAAAGCTCCCTAGACTTGTGATTTTGATCACATAATTTCTAATTTGACAACATACATGGACAATTTGTACTGATGAAGGGATACTTGACATTTGATTTTCCAAAAAATGCATATTCATTGGTGGCCTTTTTGAACTATATATAGATCGGGTGAAAATATACTATTCATTTTGTCCACTGAAAATAAATTACCCCCAATGTTCTAAACTCGAATACATATATAACCTTTTCTGTCGTCAGCACATATAAAAAGAAAAAATACAGTCATTGAGGTTTGAACAAAATTGCCATACTGTTACTCAGTTTATAGATCATAATGCAATGTATTTTAGAGCAATTTAATCCTGGGTTGCAAAGAAACAATGATTATTTCAATAACCAATATTTTGTTTTTTACCATTCTTTCCCCAAGTCATGTGAAGATGTTCTAAATTATATTAAATATATGCTTCAATACATTACTTATATGCAGCTTTTACATTCATAACGTGTACATAACCATCACTTTGTCTATACCTGTAATTATTTTACTGCAAACCGCATTCCTGAGTCTTGGCATCCTTGACCTTGAACATTACTTACATTAGAGGTCATTTTGTTTCTTGGGCCAATAGTTGAGGATGCGGCCCCCTCACTTTACAGGGAGCCAGTAAATTTACTACTTTTACTGACTACCTGCCTGCGAATATACAAAGTGCCTCAAGGATATCACTTTTCCAAGTAAAATTACTATCAATATTATAGTTCTGGATTGGCTGCTGCCACTCTGTCTAGACCACAGATGCACTTCTCACTGGTTATTTTAAAAGGTCTTGCAGTTTTAGTATTATGCATACAGAAATATGACGGTTAACATCTGGGAAAATAGAGTATAGCACTTAAAAACCCAATTCGATATCACGGATGACAACTTTGTTGTAACGGGGTCTTTGAAAAAAGACTTTCCACTCAGAAAAGTGTTAAAAAAGAAAGTGGTACTGCACTGGTCATAGTTTACGGAGTGACTTCAGTAACATTTTAGCGCACATCTCCAGGTGACACAACCCTTGTTTTAATAAATGGAAAGAACTACAGCATGAAATACAGAACCTTTATAAGTGGCAGTACTTCCCTTTTTCCTATTTCAGTTCCAGCGCCATTGCACAGCTGTGCAGTATCCAAACATGCCCTGGTTTTACTTACTGATTTATTATTTGCAGTACTGTCCGTTTTCCAAACGGTCCATTTACACTGTATAATTATCCTTACGATTTTCTTGTTTCCGAGCAATGATAACAATAATTATCCAGTGTGAATGAAGAAGAAAACCACGGCACGATTGGCAAATGAAAATGACATTTGTTGCAACATTTACAATAAGTATTGCTGTCTTGCGCATGACTTACTAGGCAACATTTACGCTCCTTGTACAGCAGGGTGGAGTTTTCTACATGCTGGCAGCAAGGATCATCCTGATACAAATGTCCAACAAATTTTTATTGCTCAACTTTTCAAACCACAGATTGACCATTATAATGGGAGGCTACAGGACTAGCTGGATAGAAGCTTTGTGGAGAAGCTGAATATTCTTACTCTTCTCCATATTTACTTTATTGAAGTGCAGTAAATGCATGTGGGAAATTCATTTAAACGGAAACCTGTTAATTTTTATTGGTCAAAATGGTACACGTCTATTTAGTGTTTGCTGAATCTTTTGATCTGAGAATCCACACAATGTATCACCAGCTTTGTGCAAAAGCATGTCTAGATATCAGATAACCGTTTCAATTATTGACCATTGGCAAGTATGCTAATCTGTATACTCTATTTAGAGTATAATATTTAGGTTTACATGATCAGGGGCGTAAACTAGATAGTGTTGGGCCCCTAACCAAACTTTTGATTGCAACCCTCCATGTATTTACCTGCTCCATGTAAAAGTTAGGTTGAGGGTACGCTAACCGGATGAGTTATAGTAAAAAGAAAAAAAAAACTACCTGCAAAATCTCTTAGCATAATAAATATAATGATAAATTATGAGTGCATGCTGGGACAATACTACCACACACATTATCGGCCACATAAATAAAAATTGCAGAATGGGGGGCATGGGAGACATCAAATCTCAGACCAAACCCCTAAATTAATTCAGACCCCAGAGCCTTAAAATGAATTCAGACCTCTAGATTATTTCAGACCCCAGACGAGACTCCTACATTCAAGCTCTTAAATCACACCCTAGGCCAGATTCTTAAATTAATTCAGTCCCCAAATCAAAACCTAAATTTATTCAGACACCAGACCCCTAAGTTAATTTAGACCCCAGACAAGTCCCCAAAATTAATTCAGACCTTAAACCAGACCAATTAAACCAGATCAATTAATTTAGACCCCGAACCAGACCCCTAAATCAGACTCCATACCAGACCCGTAAAATAATTCAGACACTCAGTACGGATCCCAGACCTATAAATTAATCAGACCCCTAAATCAGACTCCAAAATTAATCAGACCCCGGGTCAGATTTAAAACAAAACAAAAACATGTATTTTCCTGCCTCTCTTCTCCCACAATTTCTCGTGTCTTCAGTGCCCAGCACATAGGTCCTGGTGGCAGCCAGCATCAGGACATTGTATGTGCCGTAGTACACAACATCCCAACACTACTTGGCGTCAGAACCTTGTTTGCGCCACCACGTGCAATATCCTGACGCTGGTCAGCCTCAGGTTCTTGTGTGCTGGGCCCTGAAGGACCTGATGTGGCAGGGAGGTCTGTCTGCCCCATGGACTAAGGGGCCCGGTCACGATTACGACTCCTGATAGTTACACCATTGAACACGATCATACAAATAATAACCTAAATATTAAAGGGTTTAATTTTTAGTACCGGTACTATATGAACTGCATATATTTGAAGAACTTGCCTGGTTTCCAAACCAGTCTCCCTGACTGTAATCTCTTAGCCAGAGTGGTGAACGGCTACAAAGACACTTTGTGATCTGTGCTTAGGCAGGGGACCCTTCTAATAAAAAAAAGGTAGTATTGTCTAAAGCAGTCACCCCCTTTAACTATACACCTACTTGCCCTTACAGCTTAGTGTATGGACAAGCCGCACATGAACTGCATGCAAAGAGGTGTGTGTGTGTCTGTGTCTGTGTGTGTGTGTGTGTGTGTGTGTGTGTGTGTGTGTGTGTGTGTGTCTCTTGTCCATGCAATAACGTTTTAGGCTGGCATGTAATACATACTGTCTATATAATTTATTGAACATTAAGTGTTGAGTAACAATCCACCCTGTCCAACCTGAAAAATGATAGGCCATAGATCATTTGAATAATAATAATGCACCTCTCCATTAATGGCAAAGAATAGTTTAGAGAGTGTCTGCTGTGATTTCTCTTTATTTAGATGTTGACTTTGCAGCAATAAACAGAAAGTATGTGATAATTAAACCTTTCACTAGAAATTGTTTTTAATCCACTTTCCAAACCCAAGTTTAAAGGGCAGATAAACTTTAAAAAAAAACTTGGGACTTGTCTGAAACTTTGATTGGTGGGGTCCGAGTGCGGAGACGCCCACCAATCGCTAAAACGACGCGATTGGATGAGCACTGTGCCGCTTCATTTCTAAACGTCTATCCTCTAAAAGCTAAGCGAGCGGTGTATGGGCTCATGTCAAAAGTTTTTTTAAAAGTTTAGTTACCCTTTAAACATTAGTATCACTAGGCTAGGGTTGTAGTTGCCAATGCATAAGCAGGACTTGGAAACTGGGAAATCAGCAATAAATAATGTTGGTAGGTGTAGAAGTGAACATCCAAGCCAGACTATAAAATTAAAAAAACAGGACAGTATTTTACTTGTTAGTATTCAAGATGATACTTACATTTCCATTTGAAGCCAACATTTATGTGTTGGGAGCAGGTAACTGTTAAACAATTCTGACTAATTAGAGCTGTTCAAAAGAATTGTGGGAACACTAAAATAGATCACTTACCTTCATAGGAGGCAACATGCTTCCTTTTAAAATAATATTGTTTAACAGGTTGTCAAACTTTTTAGCATATGGTTTTCCAAGTACTATTTAATCTTTTCCACACTTTTGACATGCACAAATAAAACCTGACAAAATATAAAAATCATATACATTTTCTGAAAGTAGACACTTGTCACATTGTGAAAATTCCACCTAGCACTTTCCTTACTTACATTTTCATGGGCTCCTTTATGTAATTTTACTTCAAAGCAGTACATTTTGTAAAAAAAAATGCATAAAAGTTGATGTTTGTAGCCAAAAATCTGAGCTTGAGAGGCACAACATGTCCTAAAAACAATAGTTTACGACGTGCAGACTTCATACATGCCACTTATGTCTACATGCATATATCTTCGCAATCACCAGAACTGAATAGACCAATCGGAGAACGCATGCCCACTTTAGATTGGTAAAGGGGTAATAACATGAATAAAAAGTCCTGTATCACCCCACCCCTGACCTCACTGAAGCGTGTGTAGGAGCAGAGATGACAGGATCAGGCTGTGAACTTCCTTCTGTGACTTGTGTCTTCCCCCTTACACAAAACCAGGAAGTAAACCTTCCATCCTGCTCCCTCTCTTCAAACGAGTCCGGGCGCCCCGAATATTGCACCTAGATTTGTCTGATCCTGGTATCATCTGAAAGCTTTGATTTTTAAAATCATGGCGTATTACATATGTCACACAAACAGTTGATGCTAATGTTGTAGTATACTTTATTTATATAAACGTTGTATTTACTTACTGTTAAATGTAGTTGTTTTATCCATGCCAGTTCTGTGTGCAGCTACTGCCACTAGGTTCTTCCTCCCCGTAATCTGCTGTCCACCCCCTGTTGTCAAGGAAAATCTGTCTCTAGTAACGGAGCAGAGGAGACGGACTGCAGAATGTGGAGGGGTGTTTCCTCACAGCCTGCCTATAGAAGTCTATGGAGTAGAGACAAAGACACACTGCCCATACAAGTCTATGGATGGGGAGGAGGAGCAGGAAAAAAGAGACTTTGACATGCCCATAGAAGTATATGGAGAGGGGAGCAGGAGGAGAGAGACACACACGCTGCCCATAAAAGTTCATGGAGAGGGGAGGAGGGAGCAGAGAGACAGACAGACACACTGCCATAGAAGTATATGGAGAAAGGAACAGGAGAAAAGAGACACGCGCTGCAAATAGAAGTATATGAAGAGGGGAGGGGGAGCAGAGAGGAGACAGGCTGCTGGTAAGAATTCTATCTCACCACAGTTCAGGATTCTCAGTTACGCTGCTCCTCTGCTGTATAATCTCCATTTTGCTGCAGATTCTATATATGTGATAGAGATAGGAGAGCAGGATTCAGAGTATAGAAGATATAAGTTGTTAGGCTCCACCCACTAGCTCAGAGAAAACTGATAATTAGAAATAGAGCCTGTAAAGGGGAAAACCGCTAAAAAATTCAAAATATGTCATATAATGGCCACAAATCATGTTATTCCTCATGTACACATATGACAGGTTATTCTGAAAAGGTTATGTACGCTTTATAGTATTTTAATGTACTCCAAGTACCCGCATGATGTGCCTAGCAAGCACTACTTTCGTTAATGATCTTGCTTAGCATTCCTGAGAAAACGGGTTCCACACATAATTGTCTTAATACTAAACCACATTAAGACCCTTGAGAGGCAAACATTACATTATCTACACCCAGTCCATGTATAAGTTGTCATTACAACTTTAAACATGTACAAACATGATTTCCGTTTTGCATTTTACTCCAGTATCTAGTTATAAATGTCGTGATCAACCAGCCTTCTTACATCAGAAAATGTAGCGCTTTGCATGTTCACATACTTCTGTCATTCTAGTGTGCTTCGATTGTACACATTTCATACATTTCCAGTGGGCATCATACAACACAAGAAAATGACAATATTAAATTTCATGCATTTAAAAAAAAAAAAAGGTGATCTACCAGAGGCTTTTATGTTTGATTTGGCTCAGTTGTACTATAATACTAATATATTTCTATGCATTGGTGCTACATGACAATGCACAAAAAAAATGCCCATTTAATTGCGTGTTAACATTATGAATGATAACGCTGTGTATTAAACAATAAATATCCAATAGTCCCAGCATTGCATGGAGACGGAGCATTAAAGCGCTCCTATGTGTTCCCTATTCTTTAACATTGAAGTCTGTGTGTTGGTCAGTTTTAAAGAAACACATCATCATTGGATCAGAGGATGATTATGATGCCTTTGTACATGAGCCCTGTAAACATTCTATTTTTATAATAATCCTGAAAATAGATGACTACCGCTGTTAGCCATAGGTTCCAGAATGAAACGTATTAAAGGGAATGTGTTGCCAGCAAAACATGTTTTGTTTTTTTTTAGTTAAACAATTAGTGTGTAGGTGATTAAACATTGTTCTAATTTTTTATTTTTTTTTCACGAGTCAGGAAATATTATAAATTGGATTCAATTTATAATATTTCCCAGCACTGGTCACTAGATGGAGCAATTCCCAAAATTGCAGCATTGCATGTGGTAAAGCAACCACATTGATTTATGCTGCAAAATTGGGAAAAAATCCCTCGCTCTAGTGAGCTCTCAGAATCCCCCCCTCCTTTATCCTGGCTAGTGCCGGGAGAAACGAGGGGTTTGAACGGTCTAACCTCCTACACTGTGTGTCGCCATTTTTTGAGCTAACACACAGTGTAGAAGGTTTACATACACTAGTAAACACACACTGAAACACGAACATACATAGAAATCACTTACCTGCTCCAGTCGCCGCCGCTCCCTCCGGTCCGTCCGCTCCGTCTGCTGCTGCTGCTCCATGTGCACAAGTCCGGAAGCCGCGACCGGAAGTAGTAATCTTACTGTCCGGCCGCGACTTCCGGTCCACAGGAAAATGGCGCCGGACGGCGCGCATTTCAAATTGGACTGTGTGGTAGCGGCGCATGCGCCGTTCCCACACACGGCGTACACCATAGTGGATGGAACGGGCCCCGTTCACATTCCCTATGGGACTGGAGCTGCCGTATTCCATGTCTGTATGTGTCGTTAATCGACACATACAGAAATGGAAAAAAAAATGGCAGCCCCCATAGGGAAGAAAAAGTGTAAAAATAGAAAAAAGTAACACACAAACACACAAATATAAACGTTTTTAATAAAACCCTAACATAAAACTGATATTAAAAAAAATTTTTTGGTGACACTGTTCCTTTAAGCTTGTTGCTGGATTGACCTATGAAGGTCCGTTAACTAAAAATTATACAGCTCTTAACATGGCAACATGATGAAGGCTACCTCAACTTATCCCCATTGTATCATCTCCTGTCCATCCATACATTGGCACTAGAGTTTTACAAATCTAATTTGTCATTTCAGCACCAACAACGATATACAACCTGTTTCAAATTAGTTTAAACCTATTTTTCTAAGTTGAAATTATAATAGCGACATTGCCAGCAGATGCCTTATGTTATTTTTTTTTAAATTCTAATCCTATTTCAATATAGATCTATATTTTCTTTGTTTAATAAGGTGAAGTTTGTTGTAATGTATTGTATCTGTGTTAACAATTATTTACAAAAGGAATTAGTGCCAAAACATTCAATTCACTTTCATAATGAACATTGAGACTAGTTGTAATGCTTGCCATACAGAGCCAGTTTAGATGGCCTGATGGCATGAGATAACTACTCAGTGGAATGCACTTGGAAGCACTGGCACCCACAAAGATAAGGATGGTGTCTACCGCTTATAAATCACTAAGATGGTTAAAAGGGAATTGATCACTCCCTGTCGGTCAATGAGATATTTAGCTTTTTCTGTCCTCCGTGATCCATGTAATATTTGTAGACTAGATATCCAAAACCAGATCTCACGTTGGAGGTTCTAATAAGTAACATTGGATATCTTGCTTGTGGAGTCTGTATGAACGGCGAATAAGCACTAGATTTGTAAGACTTTTTCTTTGTACCAGGAAACATTTTCACACTTCACCGTATCCAAATCCAATTTCTGTTTGAGGTTTTAGGTCACATGTAACACAACTGAAATTTCAGTCTTTATGTAGATCTCTTAAATTATTCAGAATATACCCTTAAGAGGATACCTGTTTCAATAATTATCTTGAAACCTGCTAAAAAGTAGCATGGATCGTACTATAGTGAATTATTGTTTATACAAAATGAGGTCCGTAATTGCAGATAAAAGTACTGATCTATTAATTTCTATGGCCCACGGACACCTTCCTGTATATTTATGGGTAGGCGTCCGGGCCGTAGAAATGACCAGCAAAAAATAGAACATGTCCTATGTTTTGAAATTGCAGACCGTGCTCCTTTATTTTATAATGGAAGCACAGCACGCAAATGCGGGTGACAGTCCGCGGCCGTCTGTGCCTGTAATCACGGGCCGTGCACACTGCTACGGCCATGTGCCTGAGGCCTCATACAAGAGAGTTCAACATTACTAAAAGAAGGCGAGCTGGATCTGGGCCTGGAAAGTTAATAGAAAATTCTGTAAAGAAGCCATCATTATACCCGATATTTAGAGCATATATAGCGATAATACGAACAACTATAAGAACGTTTTATATAGCTTTTAGGGTAATAGACACACGTTGTATAACCTTATAAAACAAAATTCTATTTTGCCTTTAACATTGCTATTTATCATCTATCTGTGTTGAAAAAAAAATAATAAAATGTAGAGCTGAAACAGGATAAAATCAAAGTACAGAGTGGGCCATTTATATGGATACACCTAAATAAAATGGGAATGGTTGGTGATATTAACTTCCTGTTTGTGGCACATTAGTATATGGGAGGGGGGAAACTTTTCAAGCTGGGTGTTGACCATGGCGGCCATTTTGAAGTCGGCCATTTTGTATCCAACTTTAGTTTTTTCAATGGGAAGAGGGTCATGTGACACATCAAACTTATCGAGAATTTCACAAGAAAAACTGGTGTGCTTGGTTTTAACGTTACTTTATTCTTTCATGAGTTATTTACAAGTTTCTGACCACTTATAAAATGTGTTCAAAGTGCTGCCCATTGTGTTGGATTGTCAATGCAACCCTCTTCTCCCACTCTTCACACACTGATATTTAGGTGTATCCATATAAATGGCCCACCCTGTATGTATGTGTATATATATATATATATATATGTGTGTATATATATATATGTGTATATATATATATATATATATATAGTTTGACACTGGAGTAGGCTATAAAGGGTTACGGTCTGCTTAGCAGAATACAATGAACTGCATGCTCTAGGGTCGTGTGAAGGATTGTCCAAACAAACTTTAATTCAGTCCAATAAATTGGATTAATTCTATCCAACCTTTTTCAGCCAAATTTGACAGTTTTCCCATTACATAGTACAGCATAATATACAATAACTTTTTTATCAGTACCTACCTGAAGTCAGACATGAGGAAAGTTTCTGTCTGTGTTGGGAGGAAGACTTGCATTAACAAGCCGTACCATGTGGAGATTCTTGAATATTTTGCAAGTTAAATTATTTTATTTAACAGATGCACTAATATAGATTTAATTTTAAAGATCATCTGATCTTGTGATAAAAAGGATATTGCTAAAGACCTTGTTAAATTGAGAATATGAGTGTTAAGTATTTTAATAAAAAGCAGCTATTAGAATTATTTATTTTATTGATCTTGAGTATATTCTTAACTATACAGTATGGTAAAAAATTAGGTAATATATGTCAAGGACTGGCTCGAAATGTAAGGAAATTTACCTTTTTATAGTACAAAGTTGAACAATGTTTTATTTTATTGTTTTTTTTTTCATTATCTCGTTAACTTAATTGACTTATTTTCTAGAATTCTAAGTTTTACTTAGTTTTTTTTCTTTGCAAAGTTTGTTAATCTACAGTTTATATTATTTACTATTTAAAAAAAATATAAAGCACAATTGAACCCTCTTAGAAGCCTTTGAATAATTGCAATTCCTAGTCCTGTACCATAGAGTATAAATTAAATTAACTGCCTACAGTAGACTGGCAGAATGCTTAATCAGAGATATATTATAGTTCCTCCATATATTTATTTTGGTATAGGATTATTAAAAATAATAGTATTGATTCATCAAATCTTATCTTTACTTTTAATTCGAAAATGAGCAAAATGTTTCCGTTCTGTTGTTTTCCAGTGTAAGATAATGAGATTGTTGTTGTTTTTACTTAGTACCTTGTTTTCAGCTTTTACAGCTTTAGGCTATGTTCACACGGAGTATTTTGGGGGAGGAATATCTGCCTCAAAATTCCGTTTGGAACTTTGAGGCAGATATTCCTCTCCCTGCACGCCGATTTTCGCAGCAATTATAGCGCCGTTTTTCGTTTGATTTCAATGGGAGGCGTCGGCGTCTTTTTCCCGCGAGCAGTAAAACTGCCTCGCGGGAAAAAGAAGCGACATGCCCTATCTTCGGGCACTTCCGCCTCTGACCTCCCATTGACTTCAATGGGAGGCAGGAGAAAGCGTATATCTCGCTGTTTTATGCCCGCGGCGCTCAATGGCCGCGGGCGAAAAACGGCGCGATAATTGCCGCGAAAATCGGCGTGCAGGGAGAGGAATATCTGCCTCAAAGTTCCAAACGGAATTTTGAGGCAGATATTCCTCCCCCAAAATACTCCGTGTGAACATAGCCTTATATCGGTTTTTTTAAAGGTCCATTATTTATTTAGTAGAGCCTCAAGCACACCCAATATATATTTAAACTTGGACTGTACCCATTCAATGTTGAATTCCTTTATTGCACCACGGTTCCTGTAATTGATCCACTTATGTTATAACGTAATAATACTGCTCTTGACACCATCGGCGTGGTCCCACATTATAGACTGGGCGGTGAAAAGGTGTTTACTAAGGCACAATGATAATAGATAAAAGGGGAGCTCTATCCAATAACTGAGCATGCTCCCTTGCCTGTAAATGAAAGCAACTGGGATCAACGGTTTTGATCTATTGCTGAAATTATTCATTAGACTTAATTATTGCTTTTGTGTTTAGAAAAGTGCTCCTCTCCTTAAGTTGCGGTCAGCGAGTCCTTGGCAGACTGCCTACTACTTGCTTGCATCCTGGTCTTGGCTTGATGTGGCTCACAGGTCTCCAGTCACAAAGTATTGTTAGACAGTACTCCATAAATGCCAAAAGAAATTACTGCACGCTAGAAAAGTGGTGCATTGCACATGTTTTCATTTAGCAACAACATTTGGCGGAAAGCTATGACATTCACTACTGGTAATGCTTGGTCATCATGTGTATCTATGACATTTTCATAAAAAAAGTAGTAATTGTTTTGTTTTTTTCCTGATCATTTAAACTTAAAGTTGATTCTTTTTTCATGTTTGTTTGGGAAGGACATTGTTACTTCTCGATAACGGGAATAGTTGTATTGCTGATTTCAAATGTTTGTGTGACTTGTTTGCTAAGGTTTTTTTTATCAGTCCAATAATTGTACACTGAGCAAAGAAATCTGATGACCACATGTATGAGGCTTCTTTAAATATATATGGTTAATTTATCATGGATACACAATAATAGTGCATGACCACTTGATTTTGACATGTATTCCAATATTACTATTTATAAAAATATAAATCTATATAACGATCATATATATATATATATATATATATATATATATATATATATATATATATATATATAGCAAATATTTTACATTCTACATAAAAGCCATTAATATTATTGCCCTACATTATTTGATGCAGTCATATCCTAATTCTGCACTCTTTTAAGACCTGGTAACGCACGTGACATGGTAGCAGGCATATTCAACCTTCAAGCAATTGCCGCCCTGTCATCTATTTATTGTTAATTTTTCTTGTCATCTGTTTATTGCTTTTAGTCTCAAAGTCAACAATGAAAGAATGTTGTGCCTTATCTATCCTATTGATCACTAATATTGTCCCCAGGATTCTTTCTGCGGGTGTTGCTTCAATATGTGTTTATGTATTTAAGAAAGTAGTTGCTGGGCTTAGTGATCCACCAGTCTCCCCAATAAAATGTGACTATACATTGGAAATTATGGTCCATTTAACTTCTGCCCCACTGCGGAACTATCTGGCCTCCATTCCTGCATTCTGATTCCCCGTTTTCGGCTCCCTAAGATGGCTGCCACAGTCTCAGACTACTTTTGGAAGTCTAAGACACCTCCACCGCATTCCAATGGACGAGCGATGATGACGTCCATTGGGAACTGGGTACAGTGGCGAGAAAGAGGCAAACGTCATGAGTGCTCGTCCATCGGAGGGCAGTGGAGCGGGTGTGAGTGTCTTAGACTTCCAAAGAAGCTATACATAGTGAACTCAGACTGCAGCGGCATCTTGGAGAGCAGAAAATGTGGGACCAGAACGGAGGCCAGTTCATTTAGGAGCTTGGAGAAGTTTACTATACACTTCCAATGTATAGTAAAAAATGTTTTGATTGGATGATTGCTTTAAAGGGGTTTATATGGTGTTAGTAAGGTCGACCACCATTTCTCCCCCCTGAAAAAAACGCCACATGTATATTTGAGTTGTGTTTAGTGCTCAACCCTTTCTAAGTGAATGGGGCTGAGCTGCTTTACCAGACATAGCCCATGGACAAAGGTGACTGGGGATAAAAGGAAACTTTTTTTATTTTTTAACTAACTAAAACCTGGTATTAGGGCAATCACCATGCTTATCCCCAGGATTAATTTCTTAATCTAGGAGCCATACCTCTAGGATCTTCTATTTAAATGAATGTGAATGAAAACACAAAGCTTAAAAATAAGTTACTCCTATACTTTTATATGCATTTTTATTTATTACTTTGAGTTGTATGCGAACATTGCAGAATTTTCATTAGATCACTCTGCTGGAATCTAGGCAAACTACGCTTGAACCTTATTAAATAACTCAAATACTTCTGTACCTGAGACTATTATGAAGGGGCGTAACAAGGCTGTGCCGGGCCCCATGCCCCCCAGATCAGACACTAAAAAAGGCATTTACTCACCGCTGATGTCTTGTCCTCAGGGGGCCTGCCCTGGATCCCCTCAGGCTGTCACATCAGGCCCTGGCACACAGGGTCTGTGCCACGGCACATAAAATGTCCTGACGCCGGTTCCCCTGCGACTGCGATTGCTACGCCACTGCTCTTATACATCAGTGTGTGAAGCAAGTTATTCTGTGTCAGACTGCATTTTTCACCTATCGTATGTTTGTTGTTTTAAAGAAAATCATTAAGCATATGATCATCGGTGTTGGCAAAAATAAAATAAGACTATAGAAGTCATGAATCATTCACCCTATACAATATGCTTAAATGTCTCTCGTGTCCTTTAAAATCATGTTGAAATGTCACCTGTGTTTTCCTCAAATGTTTATCATCTATTTTTAACTTAATCCACCATAAGTGAAGTGTCTGAGCAAAATAATGAACTTTATTCTTCCTTCTCCACGTAGGTACGCTGACACACACACTAGTGTAGGCAAAAAGGAGAGCGCGAGGCAGCACTTCCAAAATACAAATAAGCGCTTTATTGACCCAATGCGATGTTTCAGCCCAGCAGGACCTTTCTCAAGCAAGCTTGAGAGAGGGTCCTACTTGGACTGAAGCGTCGCATTGGGTGAATAAAAATCTTATTTGTATTTTGGAAGTGCTGCCTCGCCCTCTCCTTTTTGCCTACTCCGAGGGACTTTGGATCAAGTCCTATTGAGGCGTGCACCCATATTTTGTCCAGTGCTGTGATATTTTGCCATTTTGAACATACACTAGTGTAGAACACAGAAGACATAAGGCCGTTCTTGTTGCTATTGACATTTTTTTTTCTTAGAGGGCTCCATCAAGACTATTAACTGTATGCCATAAACTACATCTAACTATAAAATACATGGTTTCCACCTTTATTTATTTACAATACTCCCCATGATATGATATATGTGCGGGATGTAAGGTAAGACGGTACAAATATACAACATGTGGTCTGATATGAACACAGAGCACATTACTTTTTTTGTGGAAATAAAAAAAAATTGTATAGTAAAAAATACAAACATAAATATCTAGCTATCCCTAACCCACCTGTATTTTTGTGCATCTGTTCTTTCTATGTTGCACCTGAATGGTTTGGAGTGGTCAATAAGTATTTTGTTACCACTTTGTGAGAGAGAGGACAGGGCCAAGACTAGTAAGGTCACAGCGTAGAGCTTGGCAAGGTCACGTGGATTTAAACATGAATAGGTGTTGGGTATGGATGGCTCATTGACAGCTTCATAAGTTAGAGGCTCAGAAGGGCCCGTAGGGCAGAAGCTGGGCCCCTCAGCTAGTGGGCCTTTGGCACACAGTATCCCACTATTCATTCTGTTATGGGACCTGAATTCTCTTTCAAATCAATTGTATCCCGATGCTGGTTTTAGGTTTCTTCGTGTAAAAAACACGATCTGCTTTAAGCCAGATTTATTTGTGTCTCCAAATCAAACATAGCTTTTGAAACGGGTGAAACAGGCATATCTCATACGGTATCACCGGGGCCGATGAAAGCAGTCTGAAAGTGACAGCTTTAATTACATAACATTATCCACATTCATGACTTAATAACCTGATCAATTTCAATTGGCTTATTGTAACCATTGTAGCTTATTGGGGCTTCACTCACCGGCTTCCTGTAGTCTCTCAAGATATTAAATCATGCAGCTACAACAGAATTACTTACAATTCAGAGAAAATGTAACCATTGCAAGACGACTACTTGAGTAAGCTTTTACTACTTAACGTGAGCTGTGCATTTGTAAGAAAAACAACACAACAGGGGGGATTCTCATGTTTTTGTAGATACAGACACACCATCATCCAATGTTTTCTATTTACAATGTATCTAAAAGTTTTAAAAAATGGTACCCTGAAACTTTGTTGAAATGAATGGTTTATCCATGTACTGGCTGTAATGCAAATTGCACATAGTGTGAGAGATCATTACTAATATAGTTTTTGTTTCTTTATTTGGAGAATATTGTGTTCTACACGGAATATATTATTGAAGATTTTATTTTTTATTATTTTATATTTAAGTATATTTTTTATAAACATGCATAATATAATAGAATTAAATGAAAATATATAAAGATTAAATGGCTGGCGCATTCTGCAAGAAGCAGAAAGATAACGTTACACAATGTATGTTTATTAGGATATAACAAAAGTAAAATTTTTGCACAACTGTCCAAATTTCATATTCATTGTTAAAGTAGCTAAATAATGATGTTTTACAAAAAGTAATAATTTGATCAAGAATCAACTATAACATTGCAAGCTTCTACTTGTTAACTTCTTGACTGCCAATAGAAGAAAAATTGGACTGTGGCAAAAAGCTCACCTGAGGAAGAGGGTTAGCCCTAAAAACTTGCCATTGAAATGTGAAATACCAACCTTTACCAAATAACACCAATTTCAGGTTGTAGGAAAAGCTGTGTAGTAAAATCTGTTCCCCCTCCATCACACTTGTATTAGAATAAATAAATACAGTTCTTATTAGATACTGAACTTTTATGATCATGTGTGTGTCATAGTTATTATTGGAAAGACAGATTTTTTTATACTGGTCTACTGTATTCAAACAGTTATAGAAGAAGGGAAATGAAACTGGTTATCATCAGTCTTTTTGTGATAATAACCAATGATATTCTCTCTAGTTGTGTTATTAGTGATTGAATTCAGTTGATCACCCTAATAGATGCCTAATATCATCTGTTGTCCCGCTGGTTTTATTATTGGCTTCTTTACGCAAATTTGACATTGTCAAACAATTCAATTCTTCTTTGTCCTTAGATTTCTTGGTAGATTAAGTAACTTTAAAGAATGCCAGTTTGAATCCCTGACTAGCAATGTGTAGGGTAGTATTCCAGACCAACTCTTCATAAATCTCAGCCATAACATTAAAGTGAATTAAGATTGCTGCTGGATTTTTTTCAAAGCTTTATTTTCCTGAGTGTCAAAAATGTATCATCTGTTAAAGAAATGCATATTACTTGCTTCCTTTCGTTTTCTCACGTGTATGTCCCTTGAGGGTTGGGCATTATTAATTGTATGTGCTTGTACATAAGCGATTATATGTCAATAGAAAGAAATGTATTAAAAGCGCACATGTTTCTTAAGAAACAATTTAATGGTTTTTAATGCTGAAACTCTGGGAAGCTGTGTTACCACCAGGTACTATTTGAGTGGGTAAAGATGCTTTCAAAATGGCTGCTCATATCGTGTTTCTGACTGGTTGCAGGCAAAACTAGACTTGTATGGAGACTATTTTAGGATATCCTCAGTCCATAGTCAAATATCAAAACTGCATTAACTTCAGGACTGAGAACTGAATGTGATCCCGGATATGTCACTTATGGCAGTTATGATAACCACCTGGCCCTGCCGTCACATATCAAAACCAGGGTCCGTTATCAGTCCTATAGTCTTGAACTAATACCGGACGATGTCCTTGGATGGTTGCTATAGACTTGGTTCAGAGATACGGAGCCACTGTTTCTACGCTATTTTTCTTTTTAGTGGCTGAGATCTGTTTCATTGAAATGAAGTGGCATCTAATGTGATTTACTTGTGTTGGACTAAATTGCACATCGATGGCAATCCTCCTACTTTCCTTTGTCTTATTAGAACACTTTTTTTGTTTTCCACTTCTAGCGTCATTATCTGATGTAGAATAATGTAGATAACTAGTCATTCATCTCTAGCCAAACAGTTTTAAGACAGTGTGCCATTTTCAATTTCTGTGGGTGTGTAACTATCTGCTGCCTCAAAGTTAAACAATCAAAGAACTTGTAAATAGATATTAACTGTGAAATGGATCAAAAGTGTAATAAAACGTTGAAACAAATGTGTATTTTGATCAGCAAATCAAGATTATTTTTTTTAACTTCTTAATCCATGTGATTGCCATGTCGCTAAAAGGATGCAAGACGCAAAATGACTTTATTGACTATTCATTTGCAACAAATCCAAATCTACAATATTAAGGAAAATCAAAGTCTCATCCCCGGTTTGTTGCTTACTGTTGAACGGTAACTATCACATGCAGACAATATATCTACATATTAAACAGATGCAACCACTATTTCTAAAATCAAAGTTCAATGAGATAATAATGGAATTGTGGCTGAAGTAAACTATATCATGTCTTATACACTTCAAGAATGTTCACTAGGACTTTAAATGGAACTGTATGCCTCCCAGTGTATAATATGGATGAAGTTGTACACATTACGTTGGTGTCTGAGCAGTACTAGTACTCTAAAGTATGTTACTAAACATCTGGAATTTGTGAAACTGAAGTCTAAAATCTAAACTAAGTTGTCCAGTATGCTTTTACATTTAATGTTGTTGTTTTTTACGTCATTTACATTGACACCTAACCCCCCAAACACACTGCCTCATACATCAAAACAGAAAATCTGGCCTTTTCGTCTATAGTAACCAATCACAGTGCACCATTTATTTTACCAGAACGGTTTAAAAAAATTAAAACTGAGCTCTAATTGGTTTCTTTCAGAAAATTCATTTTCCCGCACCTCTTTTTAGATTAAAATGTGGAGGCACAAGGTGGAGGAGAAACAGTCCCTAACATTTCATTAGGAAATATTTCCCCCCTCGCTTGTGCTGCGATCTGATCCTCCTTTGTCCAAAAAGACGTACATGGGAATGGATCTCCCAGACAAGATTTGCAAGAGGCCTCAAAATGTTTTGCTAAATGAACTCACTGTTTAAATTTTTAAGCAAATCTTGTTCTGAGAATATGTGCAGTTCAAAGGAATTCTAAAGCCAATGCAAAATGTACTTTTGTATATTTGTAGAAAGCAAAACGTGGTGTTGGGTTAAGAAAAACAGTAATTTACAAAAAGCAATACTGCAAGAGCCATTGCTTACCTCACAGATCCCTGTTGGTCCAGCGCTGCCGCTCTGTTCCTCCCCGCTGCTATGTATTGACATATCTGTAGCGATGACAAGCCCTTATACCCACGTGATCGCTGCAGCCAAGCTCTGGCCTCTGCGATCCTGTGCCGTATACCCACCGAGACCAGTGATTGGCTGCAGCGATCATGTGGATATACAAGCACGTGATCGCTGCAGCTGTGTCGATACACAGCGGTGGGGAGGAATGGAAGCAGTGGCGCTGGAACGATCATCCTTTTTCTTTTTGCATCCCTCCTACATTGGAATTTTTTTTTAATTAACTCGTAAAATCTCTTTAAAGATGTTTCCCCAGTCATACACGTAGCATCCTGAGTACTAGGAAAAGTTCCATAAGGGTCATGCCACCTTAGTGATTGGATTAAGGTGATTGAAATACCATCTTGGATATATATAACTTTTCTTAACACTCAGTCGAACTGAGGAAGCCGTTTCTATGAATTGAAACACTTCTTTAAGGTTTCTAAAATAAGTCCAGTTAATTTAGACTTCCAATACATGATACACTGCAATGTTGAGATTAACAGCACTAGTACCAATTAAAATATTGTATGTGTGTATATATATATATATATATATATATATATATATATATATATATATATATTGGCTTTCTCCGTTACTATGCTTTATAATGGATGCTAGATTTCATATTTCTTACACCAACTGGGTAAAAAGTTTAGACCCCTCTGAAAAAGATTTTTCCCAAACCATTACTACGTCAAATGTACTATAATAATAGAACATAAGGATCTGAACATTTCATATATGATTGGAGTTACATGTTATCCCTAGTCAGCTTGCACATTGGAGATAAAAAGATAGCATGTTTATAATAAAGTGGGGATATTTTTGGGGGGATTTTTCTGCATCCTCCAAGGCAATAATGCTTCTATTTAATGGAGAAAAAAAAATGAAAGCACACAGTTAAGATACTGTTTTACATTTTAATCCCACTAAGTAAGTATATTTTAGTTTTAAGGACTAATCCAAAATTTCTAAACTACAATTGTAGAATAATACATTCACATTACATGTATGAATTAATACACCGGTTTATGCAAACGTGGTCAGCTTTATTATCCCATCAGACACCTGTGCAACCGTACTACCTGCCATAATGTGTCTTGTGTCATTATATTAGGTCCGCTAATTTAAAAGACAAAAATTTCAGCACTCACATGCTATTACTTACATGATTTTAATACTAGTTAGATGACTGGCGAAACAATGCCGTAGGGATATTTATTTGGTAAAAGTAAATGCTTGAAAGATGTCACTGGAGATCTCCAGGACATCAAGAAAACATTTAACATTAACACTGGAGGGCTTTGTTGTGACTAGATCCCCCAAAAGCTCTTCTAGGAAGTGAGCCCAGAGATATTATTTTAGATCCCATGGCGTAATTCAATTTCAATCCAGTTTCACTTCAACAGAAACGGCTATTGAAAACACTGGTATGTATTAGACGCTGTAGAATTAATTTATACTCATATAATTTATTTAAGATTATTTCAGGGCAAAGCAAAAAATCTACATAGGCCAGGGCTTATTTTTGTAAATAAAACAACAACTTTACAAAACCTGTTCGACAAGATTGAATTCCTTTGCTGCCACAGTGTCCTGGTAAAATATCAAAGAAACAATGTGCTGTTTGTCAGGGCAGCACAAAAATGTATTCTAAGTTGATGTTTGAAGGAGAAATGTTCATATGTATGTGTATACGAAAGTGTGATTATTCTGAAGGGCTCTTTATTGGGCAAATAAACTATTCAAATATGTCCTTAAAACATTTCATGTGTTTATTAAGACGTATATTTTTAGGTTGAACTTTTTTTTTCATTCAGTTGTTTCACAAGCATCTTGTATATTTAAAGTTGTAGGTAAAGCTATAGATTAGGAAATTTTAGAACTGGCTCACAATTAAAGGGACACATGATTTCTCAATCCTATTTCCTGCTACAATATCAGACATAAACTAGGATTTGGTTTGCTTTTTTTGCACCTCCCATTAGATCTGCTCCACTTTGGGTGTATGTAATTTTTTATGAACTTGGAGTAACATTCCTGCCTCTACTGATAATGTCACTTTGACAAGCATCTTGGAACATAAAGTTGTGCCAGACTAATATATATATATATATATATATATATATATATATATTTATATATACACTACCGTTCAAAAGTTTAGGGTCACTTAGAAATTTCCTTATATTTGCAAGAAAAGCACAGTTTTTTTCAATGAAGATAACATTAAATTAATCAGAAATACACTCTATACATTGTTTATGTGCTAAATGACTATTTTAGCTGCAAACGTCTGGTTTTTAATGCAATATCTACATAGGTGTATAGAGGCCCATTTCCAGCAACCATCACTTCAGTGTTCTAATGGTACATTGTGTTTGCTAACTGTGTTAGAAGGCTAATGGATAATTAGAAAACACTTGAAAACCCTTGTGCAATTATGTTAGCACCGCTGTAAACAGTTTTGCTGTTTAGAGGAGCTATAAAACTGACCTTCCTTTGAGCTAGTTGAAAATCTGGAGCATTACAGTTGGGGGTTCGATTAAACTCTCAAAATGGCTAGAAAAAGAGAGCTTTCATGTGAAACTCTACAGTCTATTCTTGTTCTTAGAAATTAAGGATATTCCATGCGAGAAATTGCCAAGAAACTGAAGATTTCCTACAACGGTGTGTACTACTCCCTTCAGAGGATAGCACAAACAGGCTCTAACCAGAGTAGAAAGAGAAGTGGGAGGCCCCGCTGCACAACTGAGCAGCAAGACAAGTACATTAGAGTCTCTAGTTTGAGAAATAGACGCCTCACAGGTCCTCAACTGGCAGCTTCATTAAATAGTACCTGCAAAACGCCAGTGTCAACGTCTACAGTGAAGAGGCGACTCCGGGATGCTGGCCTTCAGGGCAGAGTGGCAAAGAAAAAGCCATATCTGAGACTGGCTAATAAAAAAAAACGATTAATATGGGCAAAAGCACACCGACATTGGACAGGAAGATTGGGAAAAAGTGTTATGGACAGACGAATCGAAGTTTGAGGTGTTTGAATCACAAAGAAGAACATTTGTGAGACGCAGAACAACAAGCATGGTGGAGGTAATGTGATGGTCTGGGGTTGCTTTGGTGCTGGTAAAGTGGGAGATTTGTACAAGGTAAAAATAGATTTTGAATAAGGAAGGCTATCACTCCATTTTGCAACGCCATGCCATACCCTGTGGACAGCGCTTGATTGGAGCCAATTTTATCCTACAACATGACAATGACCCAAAGCACACCTCCAAATTATGCAAGAACTATTTAGGGAAGAAGCAGGCAGCAGGTATTCGATCTGTAATGGAGTGGCCAGCGCGGTCACCAGATCTCAACCCCATAGAGCTGTTGTGGGAGCAGCTTGACGGTATCGTACCCAAGAAGTGCCCATCAAGCCAATCCAACTTGTGGGAGGGGCTTCTGGAAGCATGGGGTGACATTTCTCCCGATTACCTCAGCAAATTAACAGCTAGAATGCCAAAGGTTTGCAATGTTGTAATTGCTGCAAATGGAGCATTCTTTGACGAAAGCAAAGTTTGAAAGAGAAAATTATTATTTGAAATAAAAATCATTATTTCTAACCTTCTCAATGTCTTGACTATATTTTCTAGTCATTTTGCAACTCATTTGATAAATAGAAGTGTGAGTTTTCATGGAATACACAAAATTGTCTGGGTGACCCCAAACTTTTGAACGGTAGTGTATATATATTATGCTGAGTATTTATACTGTTGTGGCTGACGCGTGAAGAGCTCATCACTGTCAGTCAGTGTACAATGAACATTGAAATTGCAACACCAAGAAGGAAAAGTTTTGGAATTATGGAAATCCCAGGATTGATAGACATGTTAATGATACGCTAATGTTAATTCAATGGAAACAAAATATTCCAAACATCTTTATATATTCAGTATCGAGTACCAGTGCCACGTGCAGAAATACACGCACTTACAGGCCTTGGCATGCTATCAATATGGTTATTAATGGTTGTCTAAGGAATGTTATACCACACTGAATGCATTTGGGCACAAATCATCAAGATTGGCTGATGGCAGCTCCCTTTGCAATTGCTGACCTATGACGTTCCAGATGTGCTTGTTGGTAGACAAGTCCAGAGATGCTGCAGGCCATGGTAGCACGTTTAGGCCACGCAAGCTCTTCACAGTAGTACAAGTAACATACGGCCTGGCATTGTCCTTTTGAAAAAAATGCTTCTGGGACACTTTGGAGAAATTGCTGTATCACTGGTTTCACGACCAAATCAATGCAACGCCGATATGTTAGTCTACCTAAAATGAAGACTAGAGGGTTCCGGCTACCGTACATTATGCTACCCCACACCATAATTCTGGGAGTAGGACCTGTGTGACATTCTCTTGTCAAAGGCCTCTTCATGGCATTGCCCACATGGTCTCCAGACCACTCTGGCTATCATTGAGAGCGAGACTCATCACTGAAAAGGAAAGACCTCCATTCCAGTTTCCATTGTCGTCTTGTTGTGCACCTTGATAGCCTTTGAAAGCAGTGGTGTGTGGTCGATGGAACATCTGTACCTGGACGTTTGGCTAGTAGCCCAATGTCGTGCAAACGCCTTCTGGTGGTTTGTGTCGACACTGTCCTAGGCTTGAGATGTGATGTCCAATTTCACTTTTCACAGGATAATGAGATCCTTTTGTTACAAAACAGCAATGAAAATAAAAATGCCCAAATAATGTAAAATTAATCACATTTCTGATACCAAACGTGGCATTTTGAAATGCAAGTTAAAGTGTATGTTCACAAATGCCAGCAGTCTAGCATGCAAAATGGGAGAGCTTGAGGTCTTAGTACTGGGGAAACATATCGATATAGTTGGTGTTGCTGAAACATGGCTAGACGCTTCACACGCTTCTCACGCCTTGAGGAGCGGTATGCCAGGGACATTTCTGCCATTCACAAATCTACAGGGTTTTATGCCTCATGCACACAACCGTTGTGCCACTTGGGCCGTTTTTTACGGCATCTGAGTGGCACCCGATAGCCTTCACGGACCCATTCACTCTAGCGGGTGAATCGGGTCCGTGAAAAACGGTCCGAGTCTCCAATCCGAGGAAAGATAGAACATGTCCTATCTTTCCTCGGATCACTGACGGGACTCGGATGGCACACACGGTCAATTACTGGGATATTAATTGGCGTCATGGTTCGGCTTCAACTGCAAAGGGGAGAAATTTCCTCAACCTGTTGTAGGAAAAGTTTATGGGCCAGTTTGTGGAACACCCAACTAGAGGTGAAGCTCTGTTGGATCTGGTCATTTCTAATAATGTAGAACTTGTTGGGAATGTCAATGTTTGTGAAAACCTTGGTAACCGTGCGCACAATATAGTTATATTTTACCTATACTGTAAAAAACAAACACAGGCTGGGAGGTCAAAAACACTTCATTTTAAGAAGGCCAATTTCCCCAAGATGAGGGCTGCAATTTAGGATATAGTCTGTGAAGAACTAATGTCAAATAATGGTACAAATGATAAATGGGAGATTTTAAAATCCACTTTGTATATTTATAGTGCAAAATTTATTCCTATAGGTAACAAGTATAAACGACTAAAATTAAACCCCACATGGCTTACACCTTCTGTAAAAAGGGCAATATATGACAAACAAAGGGCATTTGAAAAATACTAATCTGAGGGTACAGCTCTAGCCTTTGTAAATTATAAAGAGCTTAATATAGTCTGCAAAAATACTAAATGAAAGGCAAGCCAAGGATAGTAAAACGAATCCCAAAAAATGATTCAAGTATATAACTGCAAAGAAGCCAAGGTCTAAACATGTAGGACCCCTAAATATTGATAATGGGGAGATGGTCACAGGGGATCAAGAGAAAGCAGAGTTACTAAATAGGTTCTTTAGCTCTGTATATACAACAGAAGGAAGATCAGCTGATGTAGCCGGTGCCAGTGTTGTTAATATATCAATTAATATACTAAATTGGCTGAATGTAGATATGTTTCAAGCTAAATAAAATAAAATAAATGTGCACAAGGCCCCTGGGCTAGATGGGTTACACCCTAGCTTAGTTCAGTTATTTCTGTCCCCCACTTCATAATATTTAGAGATTCTCTATTGACTTGTGTAGTGCCAAGGGACTGGCGCATGGCAAATGTGGTGCCTATTTTCAAAAAGGGCTCTAGGTCTTCCCCGGGTAATTATAGACCAGTTAGCTTAACATCCATCGTGGGAAAAATGTGTGAGGGGTTATTGAGGAATTATATACAGGATTATGTGACAAAAAAGTGTATTCGAACCGACAGCCAGCACGGTATTACTAAGGACAGAAGTTGTCAAACCAACCTGATTTGTTTTTATGAAGAGGTGAGCAGAAGCCTAGACAGAGGGGCCGCTGTGGATATAGTGTCTTTGGACTTTGCAAAGGCATTTGACACTGTCCCTCATAGACGTCTAATTGGTAAATTAAGAACTATAGGTTTAGAAAGTATAGTTTGTAATTGGATTGGGAATTGGCTCAAAGACCGTATCCAGAGAGTTGTGGTCAATAATTCCAACTCTGAATGGTCCCCGGTTATAAGTGGTGTACCCCATGGTTCTTTGCGGGGGGGGGGGGGCACTATTATTCAATTTATTTATTAATGATATAGAGAATGGGATTAATAGCACTATTTCTATTTTTGCAGATGACACCAAGCTATGCAGTATTGTTCAGTCTATGGAAGATGTTCGTAAATTGCAAGCTGATTTGGATGCACTGAGTGTTTGGGCATCCACTTTGCAAATGAGGTTTAATGCAGATAAATGTAAAGTTATGCATCTGGGTACCAACAATCTGCATTCATCATATGTCCTACGAGGAGCTACACTGGGGGAGTCACTTGTTGAGAAGGATCTGGGTGTACATGTAGATCATAAACTAAACAACAGCATGCAATGTAAATCAGCTGCTTCAAAGGCCAGCAAGATATTGTCGTGTATTAAAAGAGGTATGGACTCGCGGGACAGGGATGTAATATTACCACTTTACAAAGCATTAGTGCAGCCTCATCCCACATGCCACAGATTAGAGCTAGGTGCTTGAAAATGTAATAATTTGCAGATCTTCGCTTTCCTCCGTTTGCATAACCTTATGGCTTGCGCCTCAACACTATTTCAGTGTTGAGGTGTGTGTGTGTGTGTGTGTGTGTGTATATATATATATATATATATATATATATATATATATATATATATATATAAATAGGTAATTTTTTTTAATAAATAGTAGATTTAATTGCAGACATTTTTCTAAATTGCTGGATGTTGTCCTGCAACCCTAAGGGCCCTTCTACACCAGCAGATACACTGTATGCCAGTAAATGAGCACCGATTGACCATGTAGCACATCGATCGGCGCTAGTTTAGTGCCATTTACTCGGAGCAATCATTGAACTATATGGGGATAAAAGAGATCGTTCGTGCCCCTACAGTTTGCATCATTGTTAGCAACACATCCCCTGTTTACACATAGAGATGTGCTGCAGACAGCCATGATTTTTAGGACCACATGAGAGATGCGATTAGCCAACAAACAAGCTTTCCGTTCCCCTGATCCTCGGCCCATGTGAAAGGGCCTTAGAAGTCAATTAGCCATTGTTCTGGGGCCCCAGAACAGTAAGAGATAAGCAAATGGATATTGACCGCAATTAACTTCTATTTTCTGGAGTCAGTGATTGCATATGGGTATGCACCATTTTCACCGATTTAGAACTGTATTAAGCCATCCATGAGCAGCCCAGCACCATATCCATCTACAGTTAAAATAGTTCCCCAAATAAATTTTCAAAATAATAGCATTTTATATTAGATGACGCTATGTAATAATACAATAACTAATTTCCCAATAAATTTGTCATATTAGCGCCCCTATAGTAATGCCAGCCGTCAGTGCTTCTAAACAGTGATGACCTTATTAGTACCCATTGATAACACATCAGATCAGTGACTACAGTAACAATTCCCACCACATTACCATTGTCCTGACAGAAGAGTCTGAAAGTCGTGAACAGTTTTCCTCAGATACGCTGCTGAAAGAACAGAGGTTTTTCCTCCATTCAGCAGATGATCTGTGCAAATATGAAATTTAGGTTACAATTACTTGTTCCTCCCTGCTTGTTCAAGTATGCCACTGTGGTACTATTTTTCGAAAACGATCTCTCTCTATAATCTCTTGTTCTAGTGCTCTAAGGGCCTCCCAAAGCGCATTCAGTTCTCCGACATTGGAAGAGAGCAGGACCAGGTGCCCGGGACCATATTTCTTTCTGTGAGCACTCCAGCCATAAAAACTTGTTTCTCGGGGGGCATGGCTTGGACATGGCGGAGTGAGGCTGCGTTCATCTGGAGCTCCGAGACCCCGGCTTTTATTAAGAGACTTTTAAATACCTGATCCTCGCTGACAGCATGCCAAAGGGGAAGAAAGTGGACCCTAAGCCTCCGGCCACCCCAGGTACCTTGCTTGCGCGTTTCTCCCGCCACTCCACAGAAGATTCCCCTTCCTCCTCTCCTAGACCCAACATGCCGTCCACACAGACAGCGCGCAGACAGACTCACCTACAGAGGCCGCCCAGTCCTAGTGCTTGTGCTCTGAGCCAGCCTGTGCCGGCTATATTTCTATCCCAGAACCGGGAGTCCCACGCTGAGAGTGGGGAAATGGCAGATTAGATGCTCCCGTGCTTTCTGAGCTTAGGGACATGTTACAAGCTCTACCCACCCATGTAGAACTAGAAGCCCAGTTCTCACGCCTTGAGGAGCGGTATGCCAGGGACATTTCTGCCATTCACAATGACATTCAACAGCTCTCTGCTACAGTGAGGCAGGTACAACAGCGTTCCATAGACTTGGACGGCTCGCTATCTAACATTACGACTACGTTGCAGTCTCATTCCACTCTGCTGACTGACCTCACCCTGCATATTGATGATTTGGAAAATCGTGGCCGCCGCAATAATATCAAAATACAAGGCTTGCTGGAATCGGTGGGTAATGATGAATTGTGGCGCTCCGTCTCTACTCTATTTTGCAAAATGTTGGATTTATCTAATGAGGATGACCTGGAGCTCGATAGAGTCCATAGGATTTATAGCCCTCGGTTGCAAGACCGGAATAGAAGTGGCCCGCGTGATGTTCTTTGCCGCGTTCACTTTTACCAACAAAAATAAGTTCTTCTCCAAATGGCATGGGATATGGGTCCCATTACACATGCAGGGACGACTGTTACCTTGCTCCCAGATGTGTCATGTCGCACTCCTTAATATGAGACGCATGGTGAAACCCTTGCTGGATAAGACCCGCGAGGCGGGTGCCTCATATCGATGGGGCCATCCTTTCCATATCATTCTACAAAAAGCTGGGGCAGAATTTGCGGTGAGATCTCCGGAAGACCTACAGGAGGCCTTTGTCTTTTTGGGAGCAGACCCCGTTCCAATCCCGGACTGGACAATCCCGGGTCTATTTCTACAGGTCCCACAACGTCCGAATGTGGATAGACCACTGAACCTTCCTAGACTAGTGGATATGATTCATCCTGCAGAGAGTGCCTTGTTTTATTGTTTTTTCTCCAATAGCATTCTTTAAATGGTGGGATGAGGGGGATTTTGTGCTCAGGATATACCCGGATTTTAACATTTCTACATGCCCTGTTTATTTCAACTGGCTTACTATGTGACATAAAGGGTTTTGTATAATCTTATTGTACAGGGTTCCCTCAGATATCTCTCCCGGCCATTTCGAGCCTTATGGTATGTTCACACGCAGTGACCAAAACAGCTCCTGATTTTCAGACGTTTTTGTAGCAACTCGCATTTTTCGTGGCGTATTTTACGGTCGTTATTGGAGCTGTTTTTCAATGAAGTCAATGAAAAACTGCTCCAAAAACGTCCCAAGAAGTGACATGCACTTCTTTTTCGTGGGCGTCTTTTTGCGCGCCGTATTTTGACAGCGACGCCTAAAATTAAGGCTCGTGTGAACAGAACACCATAAAACCCATTGAAAACAATGGGCAGATGTTTGTAGGCGTATTAAGGGCGTTTTTTCAGGCGTAATTCGAGGCGAAAACGCCAGAATTACGTCTGAAAACACTGCATGTGAGCATACCCTAAGTGTACTATACGACAGGGTTTGGGATTACATACTATTATGTATACATGGGAATGGGTTTACACTGTATTGTGTCTGCCTCCTTGTCTTCCGGGAGATTTCCTCCTCTTCCCGTATTTCCGACTTTTCCTTCCCTACCTTCTCCCCTCCTCCTTCCTTCCCTCCCCCCCCCTCCCTCAACTTTTACGTTTGGTACGGCGTATCGTCCCAACACTAGACAATCTCGTTTTTTGGATAGCATGCTCCGGGATGTAGAGGATTTTCTGGAGGGGGAGGTTGTCCTCAGAGGGGAACTCAACATGGCATTAGACCCTATATTGGATACCTCGAATGGATCCTCTCATCTGCCCTATATCTTCCTTAGAAAAGCAAAAGCTTCCTTGCAACATTTTCCATTGATAGACACGTGGCGTTTGCTCCATCCCTCCGATCGCGATTACTCCAATTTTTCTCACGTACACGATTCTTACTCGCGCATTGACTACTTGTTCCTATCTCATACTCACCTTTCCTTGCTGCAGTCGGCACATATTGATTCGATCTCTTTTTCGGATCACGCTCTCATATCCATGTCTCTTTGCCTTCCATCCTCTCAAACACGTACTTGGAGATGGCGTCTGAATGAAAGCCTTCTACAAGATCAAACAGTGGTCGATTGTATTCGTTCAGATCTTCAGGAGTTCTTCACTAATAACGCAACGGAAGAGGTATAATCTCCAGTGGTATGGGAAACTCATAAATGTTTTATTCGAGGCACTTTCATTAAGCATGGTGCCCGGCTCAAGCGCTTGAGGAATGCTCAATTCACAGACCTCTACTATCCAAGATTGGTGCTCTTGAGAAAGCTCATAAACGATTCCTTGCGCTTCAACAACTCAAAAGCTTATCCCTTTCCCATGCGAAGGCTTCCCTGGCCAGTTGTCGCCACCATTTCTTCGAGTTTGGAAACAAGCCGGGGAAGACTTTGGCGTGGGCTCTGCGCATATAGAGAGCACGCTCGTTTATCCCTCTTATCTCGGATGAACGGAGTCACAAACACGCCCTCTCCTCACATATTGCAGAAACATTCCAGGCTTACTATGCTAAGCTTTATAAGATTACCCAGCCTCTCCAGCCACAGTCCCTTAAAGAGCGCCAAATTTCCATAGATAATTATCTGCAGCGTGCTGGCCTTCCCACCCTTCCTCAAGACGCTATTTTGATTTTGGAAGACCCTATAGCACTTCCCGAGCTCGAACTCTCCGTTAAAGATTCTTGAACGAGTAGAGCCCCAGGCCCAGATGGCCTCACATTAGCCTACTACATTTTTGCCAGACCTTCAGACTCATTTTCTCTCTGCCTATAATTCACTTGCCACACATGCTACTCTGCCGCCCGACACGCTCAGGGTCCACATTTCGGTTATCCCCAAAGAGGGTAAAGATCTCTCCCAGTGTTCGAATTATAGACCCATCTCACTATTGAACATAGACCTTAAATTATTTTCAAAAATCCTATCAACCCGCCTTACTCCCTTGTTGCAGCAAACCATCCATCGTGACCAGGTTGGATTCATGCCCACAAGAGAAGCTAGAGATAGCACCACCATAACTATTAGTATCCTACATTATCTCTCCTCCTCCTCTATCCCAGCTGTTCTTCTATCCACTGATGCCTAGAAGGCCTTTGACCGAGTGGATTGGGGATTTCTTACTCTTAATGCCGTTGACATCGATACGTGCATCTTCCCGTGACGCACAGCAGAATATCTGCTGTTGAATACGATTATCGCTGGTGATGAGGCCAGAGTTACCAAGATACGGACCCCTGAGGATGAGTATCTGAAACGCGTAGGGTCGTTTATTGTATATGGAATGTTTGCATAGGGGACAGTAACATTGTGTTACACCCAGCACTAGGAGATCCGATTATTTTCGGACACTTGTGTTCTACTTGGGGATTGTACTATTGTTGTGCCCAGGATATATGCTGGTTCCAGACAAATATTGTTATAAACACTGAGATATATTTATCATAATGACTCAGTGTTTTTTGTTTAATACATTTTTTAATTCACGGTGAGGCTATTTCACAGTGGTGTGTTACCCCTGTTTTTAAATGAGTTACTAATAAAAGGTATTTTTTACTCAGTTGTCACTTCAGTGAACCATATAATTTTTTCATATTGTGGGAGCACAATTAGATTTATATCAAGTTATACAGTGAATTAATTTCTTACTCAGACCTTGAAACACATAGGACTTGGATCCAACATGCTCCGATGGATTGGTAGATTGTACACAAGGCCCTCTGCGGTGGTCAATACTACCGGGGTCCTCTCTGACTATTTCCCTATTCTGAATGGTACCCGTCAGGGCTGTCCCCTCTCCCTTCTTATTTTCATTCTCACACTAGAACCTCTCCTTCGATGCATTCGTCAGAATGTTGATATTGCAGGAGTTCAGGTTGGGGACAATACCCAAAAAATTGGCACTTATGCCGATGACCTTTTATTTTTTCTATCCCAACGTTAATCTCCCTTCCCAATCTTTTCGACGAACTCTCCCGATAATCAATTTGCAGAAATCGGAAGCCCTCAATATTTCTTTGCCGCAAACAGCTCTTGCTTCCTTAGTTGCTTCCTTCCCGTTCAAGTGGACCACGTCTACCCTACCATATTTGGGAGTTCACCTCATCCCGCGTACGTCGGGACTTTATCAGGCCAACTTCCCTCGCCTACTGTCCTCTATTAAAAAAAAGATCTGGATAGATGGACTCTTGGCACCTTTACATGGTTTGGTCGCTGCTCGACACTAAAGATGAATGTTCTCCCTAGGATTCTTTACCTACTACAGGCCCTGCCCATTTATATTCCTCGGTCCTTCTTCAGTGCACTTGCCTCCCTCTTCTCCAAATTTGTGTGGAATACTAAACCAGTCAGAATCTCAAAGTTGTTACTCTATAGACCCAAAAGACAGGGGGAATTGGATTACCTGATATCTACACATACGGCAGAGCTACTCACCTCACTAGGCTAGTGGACTGGCATCGTAATGCTGATACCAAACTTTGGGTACCATTGGAATCACATTTCTGCTCCTCGCCTCTTCATATCTTACTCTGGCTTCCCAATTCCTCTTTGCCCTCTCCATTTCACCCTACCGTCTCCCCTACCTTGACAATAATCAGACATTCTACTGGGACCCAACTTCTACCTCATCCTTCCCCGTTACTCTCGATTTTGGGCCATCCTTCTGTAACACCGAGCCTGTCTGACCCTGTTTTTCAGAGATGGGCGTCTTCTGGCCATTATCGGGCCAACCATTTTTTGATAGAAGATTAATGGCAGACTTTTTGGAATCTCTAACTTCCACTTTTGACCCATGTCCTTTGGGATTCTGGAGGGCAAACCAATTCCATCATTTCCTTGTCTCCCTTCCACCCCCTGCCTCCCTTTCCTGCTCCGTCACCCCATTGGGAACCCGCTGCTCGGCAACTGGTCCGGTGCGGCATGCCCTGTCCACTATCTATGCCATGTTGGGCTTCCCTTCGACGCGGCCTCCACCTCCCTTTTGTGGACAAGTGGGAGCGGGATTTGAATTTATCTCTTTCTGACTCCCAATTGACCAGAATTTATGATTTAACACATGGATCATCAATTTCTAGTCGTTTCCAAGAGGCAGGTTATAAACGTTTATCTTGATGGTACTATGTTCCGTCTAGACTCCATTTTATGTTTCCCAATGTCTCCTCTCTTTGCTGGCGCTGCGGGTCTGCTGAAGGGACCCTTCTCCATACCTTCTGGGATTGCTCAGTGTTGTCTCATTTCTGGCAGGAAGTTTGGAGAATAACCTCATCATTCTCTGATCACACCATACCTTTTACTCCGGCCTTTCTCCTGCTTCATCTCCGCGACATTCCTTTACCAACATACAAAAGGTCTATTCTTCGACACTTAGTTAAAGAGGCTCTGTCACCAGATTCTCAAATCCCTATCGCCTATTGCATGTGATCGGCGCTGCAATGTAGATAACCGTAACGTTTTTTGTTTTTTTTTAAAACGTTCATTTTTGGCAAAGTTATGAGCTATTTTATATATATGCAAATGAGGTTTTAAATGGACAACTGGGCGTGTTTTTTTTCGTATGTCCAACTGGGCGTGTTATGTGTTTTTAATTGGGCGTGTTTACTTGTTTTACTAACTGGGCATTGTGAATAGAAGTGTATGATGCTGACCAATCAGTGACCAGTCAGCATCATGCACTCCTCTCCATTCATTTACACAGCAGCATCACGTTCTTACTAGAACGATGTGCAGTCACATACACAGATATTAACGTTAATCAAGTGTCCTGATAATGAATACACATGACCTCCAGCCTGGACGTCATGTGTATTCAGAATCCTGACACTTCTGAATCTTTTCTGTGAGATTTCCAGCAAGGGAAACGAAATCTCATTTACCTCGTAATCTCGCGAGATTACGCGTGGCTTGCTGGAATCTCACAGAAAAGATTTAGAAGTGTCAGGATTCTGAATACACATGACGTCCAGGCTGGAGATCATGTGTATTCATTATCAGGACACTTGATTAACGTTAAAGGAAGGGTGTCGCGAAAAAAAAATTTTTTATTCAAAAATGTTTGATTTATTTGTGTGTTTGTGTTCTACTTTTTTTATTTTTTAACTTTTTCTTGTCTATGGGGGCTGCCATTTTTTTTCCATCTCTGTATGCATTGATTAACTACACATACAGACATGGAATATGGCACATACAGCCCCATAGTGAATGCGAATGGGACCCGTTCCATTCACTATGCTGTATGCCGTCTGTGTGGGAACGGCGCATGCGCCGCTCCCACACAGTCCAAATGGAAGGTCTTCGGCCGAGCGACGTCCGGCGCCATTTTCTTGTGGACCGGAAGCCGCGGCCGGACAGTAAGATTACTACTTCCGGTCGCGGCTTCCGGACTTGTGTTCTAATGCAAGCACTTGGAGCGGAGGGACGGACCGGAGGGAGCGGCGGTGGCAGGAGCAGGTAAGTTATTTCTGTGTATGTACGTGTTTTACTGTGTGTTTACTACTGTATGTAAACCTACTACACTGTGTGTTCGCTCAAAAAATGGCGACACACAGTATAGGAAGTTTGACTGTTCAATCCCCTCCTTTCTCCTGGCACTAGCCAGTATAAGGGAGGGGGGATTCTGTGAGCTCACTAGAGCGAGTGTGTTTTCTCAAATTTTGCAGCATAAGGGTATGTTCACACGGCCTATTTACGGACGTAAATCGGGCGTTTTTGCCCCGAATTACGCCCGAAAATAGCGCCTCAATAGCGCTGACAAACATCTGCCCATTGAAAGCAATGGGCAGACGTTTGTCTGTTCACACGAGGCGTATATTTACGCGCCGCTGTCAAATGACGGCGCGTAAATAGACGCCCGCGTAGAAGAAGTGACCTGTCACTTCTTTGGCCGTAATTGGAGCCGCTATTCATTGACTCCAATGAATAGCAGCGCTAATTACGGCCGTAATTGACGCGGCGTTCAAGCGCCTGCACATGCCGGTACGGCTGAAATTACGGGGATGTTTTCAGGCTGAAACATCCCCGTAATTTCAGCCGTTACGGACCCCCGCCGTGTGAACATACCCTAAAGCAATGCTGCAATTTTGGGAATTGCTCCATCTAGTGACCAGCACTGGGAAATGTTATAAATTAGAATCTAATTTATAATATTTCCTGACTCGTGAAAAAAATTAGAACAATGTTTAATCATTTATACACTGTTTAACTAAAAAAAAAAAAACATTTTCTAGCGAAACATTACCTTTAATGTCTATGTATGTGGCTGCACATCGTTCTAGTAAGAACGTGATGCTGCTGCGTAAATGAATAGAGAGGAGTGCATGATGCTGATTGGTCACTGATTGGTCAGCATCATACACTTCTATTCACAACACCCAGTTAGTAAAACAAGTAAACACACCCAGTTAAAAACACAATACACGCCCAGTTGGACATACGAAAAAAAACACGCCCAGTTGTTGATTTCAAAGCTCCTTTGCATATATATAAAATAGCTCATAACTTGGCCAAAAATGAACGTTTTTCAAAAAACAAAACATTACTGTTATCTACATTGCAGCGCCGATCACATGCAATAGGAGATAGGGATTTGAGAATCTGGTGACAGAGCCTCTTTAACAGTGCTCGAGCTTGTATACCTGTACTGTGGAAGAGTACGGAACCTCCCTCTCTCCGACTCTAGTTCCATATATTTACGCAAAGGGGCCAAGATGGATCAAGGTTAATGGATTACCTTGGGCATAGAATTTGGTGGGGATCCCACATCCCCAGTTCGGGTGTGTTCAAACAGTACTAAGTTAAGGCGGAAAAATCCGAAGCTGCATCTGCCTCCAAAAATAGCATTTCTTTCCACGCTGTTTTTAAAATACACATGGATTTTGACAATGATTTTGAGGGTGCGTTTTTTTTTTTTTTTTTTTAAACACATCCCACTTGAGGTATATATTTTGAACGGTAAAATCAGTGCACGGCTTTCGTGATTTTCCACAACAGAGTTGGAAACAGCATGCAAAAACCACTGCGTAAACTTACCCTAAGACTGGGTTCCCACAGTGCAGAATTGCTGCAGTTTTTGCCTACATTTTGTAAACCAAAACCAGAATTGGATCCAGGAAAGCAGACGTACAGTGAAGGAAATAAGTATTTGATCCCTTGCTGATTTTGTAAGTTTGCCCACTGTCAAAGACATGAACAGTCTAGAATTTTTAGGCTAGGTTAATTTTACCAGTGAGAGATAGACTATATTAAAAAAAACAACTGAAAGTCACATTGTCAAAATTATCTATATTTATTTGCATTGTGCACAGAGAAATAAGTATTTGATCCCTTTGGCAAACAATACTTAATACTTGGTGACTAAACCCTTGTTGGCAAGCACAGCAGTCAGATGTTTTTTGTAGTTGATGATGAGGTTTACACACATGTATAATGACGGGGGTAGGGAAACAGACAAGTGAGCCCTAATCTACCCGCCACTCAGTCCCTGACTACTTGCAACGATCCGCCCTAGGCGACGGGATACAACTGGGCGACGGTCCCTACGCTCAATAAGTGCACGACAGACAAACAGACAAGGGTACACAGAAGCAAAGGGGAAAAGGGGCAGTTGCCCACGGCAACACCGTGAGCAACAAGAGTGGTAAACGAGCCGAGTCAAACCAGGAGAGTACGAGGTAAAAAACGCAGAGCAGGAGAGTAGTCAGTAAGCCGGGGTCAAAATGAAGCAAGGACAAAGTGTTCAAGAAGCTGCAGCAGGGCCAGGAAACCAAACGAGAAGAATCACAAGCAAGGAGGAACAGGAACGGCAGGTATAAATAGACAGAGGGCGGGAGCTAGCTCCGTCTGGCCAGGCTGTGATAGGCTCTCCCACTCCTAAGCCTGCCACCCTGAGTGGTGGAAGATGGAGTCAGTCTCACAGACATAGAAGCAGGTGCAGATTGATTACCTATGGGCGTTGACAAAGAAGCTGTGCCTGGCCGATCCTTTACAACATGTTAGATGGAATTTTGGCCCACTCCTCTTTGCAGATCATCTGTAAATCATTAAGATTTTGAGGCTGTCGCTTGGCAACTCGGATCTTCAGCTCCCTCCATAAGTTTTCGATGGGATTAAGGTCTGGAGACTGGCTAGGCCACTCCATGACCTTAATGTGCTTCTTTTTGAGCCACTCCTTTGTTGCCTTGGCTGTATGTTTCCGGTCATTGTTGTGCTGGAAGACCCAGCCACGAGCCATTTTTAATGTCCTGGTGGAGGGAAGGAGGTTGTCACTCAGAATTTGACAGTACATGGCACCATCCATTCTCCCATTAATGCAGTTAAGTAGTCCTGTGCCCTTAGCAGAGAAACATCCCCAAAACATAATGTTTCCACCTCCATGCTTGACCGTGGGGACAGTGTTCTTTGGGTCATAGGTAGCATTTCTCTTCCTCCAAACACGGTGAGTTGAGTTAATGCCAAAGAGCTCAATTTTAGTCTCATCTGACCACAGCACCTTCTCCCAATCACTCTCAGAATCATCCAGATGTTCATTTGCAAACTTCAGATGGGCCTGTACATGTGCCTTCTTGAGCAGGGGGACCTTGCGGGCACTGCAGGATTTTAATCCATTACGGCGTAATGTGTTACCAATGGTTTTCTTGGTGACTGTGGTCCCAGCTGCCTTGAGATCATTAACAAGTTCCCCCCGTGTAGTTTTCGGCTGAGCTCTCACCTTCCTCAGGATCAAGGATACCCCACGAGATGAGATTTTGCATGGAGCCCCAGATCGATGTTGATTGACAGTCATTTTGTATGTCTTCCATTTTCTTACTATTGCACCAACAGTTGTCTCCTTCTCACCCAGCGTCTTACTTATGGTTTTGTAGCCCATTCCAGCCTTGTGCAGGTCTATGATCTTGTCCCTGACATCCTTAGAAAGCTCTTTGCTCTTGCCCATGTTGTAGAGGTTAGAGTCAGACTGATTAATTGAGTCTGTGGACAGGAGTCTTTTATACAGGTGACCATTTAAGACAGCTGTCTTTAATGCAGGCACCAAGTTGATTTGGAGCATGTAACTGGTCTGGAGGAGGCTGAACTCTTAATGGTTGGTAGGGGATCAAATACTTATTTCTCTGTGCACAATGCAAAGAAATATATATAATTTTGACTATGTGATTTTCTTTTTTTTTTTTTTAATATAATCTATCTCTCACTGGTAAAATTAACCTAGCCTAAAAATTCTAGACTGTTCATGTCTTTAAAAGTGGGCAAACTTACAAAATCAGCAAGGAATCAAATACTTATTTCCTTCACTGTATACCCTGATGTACTCCGCCCAGATTACATATGCCCCAACATTATAAGCTAAAATACCACTAAAACACCAAGCAAAATCTGCGCTTCAAAAGCCAAATGGTGGTCCAACTGAGCCTGGCCGTGTGCCCAAACGGCAATTTATGACCACATATGGGGTATTACTGTATTCTGGAGAACCAGCTTAACAATTTATGGGATGTGTGTCTACGGGGGTACAAGCTGGGCACAACACATTGGGCACTGAAATGGCGTATCTGTGGAAAACGGCAATTTTTTATCTGCAACATCTATTGTTTACTCATTTTTGCAAAACACTTGTGGGGTCAAAATGCTTACTACACCCCTAGATAAATTCTTTGAGGGATCTAGTTTCCAAAATGGGGTAATTTTTTGGGGGTACTACTGTACTGGTACTATAGCTCAATGCAACATGGTGTAAAAAAATGAATCTTGTAAAATCTCCACTCCAAAAACTAAATGGCGCTCCTTCCCTTTAGAGCCTTGCTATGTCCAAATACTTTATAACCACATGTGGGGTATTTCCCTACTCTGAAGAAGTTGCTTTACAAATGTTATGGTGCTTTTTCTCCTTTATTTGTTAAGAAAATGAAAAATTTTGAACTAATGCTACGACTTATTGAAAAATAATGTAATTTTTCATTTTCACTGCCCATTTCTAATAAAATCTATGAGACACCTGTGGTGTCAAAATGCTCACTACCCCCCTAGATGAATTCCTCAATGGGTGTAGTTTGCCAAATGGAGTAACTTTTGGGTAGTTTCCATTGTACTGGTACCTTAGGGGCTTTGCAAATGCGACATGGTGCAGAGAAACCAATCCATCAAAATCTGTGCTCCAAAAGCCAAATGGCGCTCCTTCCCTTCTGAGCCCTCATGTGTATTCATACAGTGGTTTATTACCCCATATGTGGTATTTCCGTACTCTGGAGTAGTTGCTTTAAAAATATTATGGAGCTTTTTCTCCTTTATTTGATAAGAAAATGAAACATTTTGACCTAAAGCTACGTCTTAGTGGAAAAAAATGAATTTTTTCATGCTTACTGCCCAATTCTAAAGAAATCTATGAAACACCTGGGGGGTCAAAATGCTCACTACACCCCAATTTGAATTCCTCTAGGGGTGTAGTTTCCCAAATGGAGTCACTTTTGGGGGGTTTCCACTGTACTGTTACCTTGGGAGCTTTACAAATGCGACATGGTGCCGAGAAATCAAACCAGCAAAATCTGTACTCCAAAAGCTAAATGGCGTGCCTTCCCTTCTGAGTTGCGCCGCTTGCCCAAACAGCAGTTTATGATCACATGTTGGGTATTTCCGTACTATGGAGAAGTTGCTTTACAAATGTTGGGGTGCTTTTCCTCATTTATTTATTAAAAAAATTAAAAATCCTGAGGTAAAGCTAGATCTGATTGGAAAATAATGTAATTTTTCATTTTCACTGCCCAATTCTAATGATATCTATGAAATACCTGTGTGGTCAAAATGCTCACTATGCCCCTAGATGAATTCCTCTAGGGGTGTAGTTTCCCAAATGGAGTAACTTTTGGGGGTTTCCTTTGTTTTTGCACCACAAGACCTCTTCTATCCTGACATGGTGCCTGAAATATAATTTAAGAAAAGGAAGGCCGAAAAATCCACTAGGTGCTCATTTGCTACTGGGGCCTTTGTTTCAGGTTCGTAGCACACTAGGGCCACATGTGGGATATTTCTAAAAACTGCAGAATCAGGGCAATAAATATTCAGTTGTGTTTCCCTGGTAAAAACCTTCAGTATTACAGGAAAAATGGATTAAAATGGAATTTCTGCAAAAAAAATGAAATGTGCAAATTTCCCTTCCACTTTGCTTTAATTCCTGTGAAACGCATAAAGGGTTAAGAAACTTTCTAAATGCTGTTTTGAATACTTTAAGGGGTGCAGTTTTTAAAATGGGGTGATTTGTGGGGGTTCCTAATATATAAGGCCCTCAAAGCTACTTCAGATCTGAACTGTTCCCTAAAAAAATAGGCTTTGAAATTTTCTTGAAAATGTGTGAAATTGCTGCTAAACTTATAAGGCTTGTAACGTCCTAGAAAAATAAAAGGATGTTCAAAAAATGATGCAAACATAAAGTAGACATATGGGAAATTTTAACTAGTCACTATTTTGTGTGGTATAACTATCTGTCTTAAAAGCAGATACATTTGAATTTTGAAAAATGATAATTTTTGCAAATTTTCTCTAAATTTTGGTATTTTTCACAAAAAATATTGAATTTATCGACCACATTTTTTCACTAACATAAAGTACAATATGTCACGAGAAAACAATCTCAGAATCGCTTGGATAGGTAAAAGCATTACAGAGTTATTACCACATAAATTGACACGTCAGATTTAAAAAAATGAGGCTGTGTCATTTGGTCCAAAAGTGGCTGCGTCCTTAAAGAGACTCTGTCACCACATTATAAGTGCCCTATCTCCTACATAAGGAGATGGGCGCTGTAATGTAGGTGACAGTAATGCTTTTTATTTAAAAAAACGATCTTTTTTCACAACGTTAGGAGCGATTTAAGTTTATGCTAGTGAGCTTTCTTAATGCCCAAGTGGGCGTACTTTTACTTTCGACCAAGTGGGCGTTGTACAGAGGAGTGTATGACGCTGACCAATCGGCATCATGCACTCCTCTCCATTAATTTACACTGCACTAGCGATATGGATATATCGCTATGTGCAGCCTCATACACAAACCCTAACATTACTAGTGTCCTGATAATGAATACACATGAAATCCAGCCTGGACGTCATGTGTACTCAGAATCCTGACACTTCTGACTCTTTTTTGTGAGATTCCAGCAACGGATACGAAATCTCGCGAGATCTCGGAGCTAAACGAGATTTGGTTTCACTTGCCGGAATCTCACAAAAAAAGATTCAGAAGTGTCAGGATTCTGAGTACACATGACGTCCAGGTTGGATTTCATGTGTATTCATTATCAGGACACTAGTAATGTTAGGGTTTGTGTATGAGGCTGCACATAGTGATATATCTATATCGCTAGTGCAGTGTAAATGAATGGAGAGGAGTGAATGATGCTGATGATGAACGCCCACTTGGTCGAAAGTAAAAGTACGCCCACTTGGGCATTAAGAAAGCTCATTAGCATAAACTTAAATCGCTCCTAACTTTGTGAAAAAAGATCGTTTTTTTTAAATAAAAAGCATTACTGTCACCTACATTACAGCGCCCATCTCCTTATGTAGGAGATAGGGCACTTATAATGTGGTGACAGAGTCTCTTTAAGGGGTTAAGAGAAACAGTCTCATGCCCTTCCCTCCCCTAGTGTTAAAGCCAATTCTAACAATCTGGTAAGTATACCCAGGTAAACACAAGTACGCAACAAGGACCCATCTCACTCAGGTAAAGTCCTCAATCGCGTTCCACCCTGGCGACCTCGATGCATAGTGCGCTGTGATTTAAGACTACACCGCGTTCCAAATTATTATGCAAATGTTATTTTTCGCTGATTTTCCTAAATAGTCGATGCAAATGACAGTCAGTATAATCTTTAAGCCATCAACCGTTGGAGTATAATGCAAATTTTATTGAACAAATCTCCTAATGATAACAGTTTTTTTTTAGAAGTAAAAAACTCAAAATGCACTGTTTCAAATTATTATGCACAACAGAGATCAAAACATTTTAAAGGTTGTAAAGAGAACTAAAATGGTAATTTGTTGAATTTGCAGCATCAGGAGGTCCTATTTACAGAAATCAAAAGCTCTTTAAATAAAATAAAAAACTTAGCAGGCCAAGTTACATGTTAACATAGGACCCCTTCTTTGATATCACCTTCACAATTCTTGCATCCATTGAATTTGTGAGTATTTGGACAGTTTCTGCTTGAATATCTTTGCAGGATGTCAGAATAGCCTCCCAGAGCTTCTGTTTTGATGTGAACTGCCTCCTACTCTTATAGATATTTTGCTTGAGGATGCTCCAAAGGTTCTCAATAGGGTTGAGGTCAGGGGAACATGGGGGCCACACCATGAGTTTCTCTCCTTTTATGCCCATAGCAGCCAATGACACAGAGGTATTCTTTGCAGCATGAGATGGTGCACTGTCATGCATGAAGATAATTTTGCTACGGAAGGCACGGTTCTTCTTTTTGTTCCACGGAAGAAAGTGGTTAGTCATAAACTCTACGTACTTTTCAGAGGTCATTTTCTCACCGTCAGGGACCCTAAAGGGGCCTACCAGCTCTCTCCCCATGATTCCAGCCCAAAACATGACTCCGCCACCTCCTTGCTGACGTCGCAGCCTTGTTGGGACATGGTGGCCATTCACCAACCATTCACTACTCCATCCATCTGGACCATCCAGTGTTGCACGGCACTCATCAGTAAACAACACGGTTTGAAAATTAGTCTTCATGTATTTCTGAGCCCACTGCAACCGTTTCTGCTTGTGAGCATTGTTTAGGGGTGGCCGAATAATAGTTTTATGCACACTTGCAAACCTCTGGAGGATCCTAGACCTTGAGGTTCGCGGGACTCCAGAGGCACCAGCGGCTTCAAATACCTGTTGGCTGCTTTGCAATGACATTTTAGCAGCTGCTCTCCTAATCCTATTAATTTGTCTGGCAGAAACCTTCCTCATTATGCCTTTATCTGAACGAATCCGTCTGTGCTCTGCTCTGAATCAGCCACAAATCTTTTCACAGTACGATGATGACGCTTACGTTTTCTTGAAATATCCAATGTTTTCATACCTTGTCCAAGGTATTGCACTATTTCACGCTTTTCGGCAGCAGAGAGATCCTTTTTCTTTCCCATATTGCTTGAAACCTGTGGTCTGCTTAATAATGTGGAACGTCCTTCTTAAGTAGTTTTCCTTTGATTGGGCACACCTGGCAAACTAATTATCACAGGTGTCTGAGATTGATTACAATGATCCAAAGAGCCCTAAGACACAATACCATCCATGAGTTTAATTGAAAAACTAATAATTAAATGTTTATGACACTTAAATCCAATGTGCATAATAATTTGGAACACGGTGTAGATGTTGACCCCTTACAGTCGGTCAAAGAAGAAGTGCTACGGGGCGACTGGGCCAGCAAATGTGACCAGCGTTTAGGAGAGGAGATGGATGTCCCAGCGTCTGAAATCACCGATGTTGTAGGTGAAGACTCCGAAGCAAAGAAGCGATCCGCTGCCACCGGATCTCTGAAAGTCTGAAAAGTTCCATCCATATGCTTGATCCGAAGAATAGCAGGATATATGAGCTGAAAGCAAATGTTCTTCCGAAACAACAATGAACACGTTGCACTAAAAGCCCGACTCTGTCTGGTAACATCTGCTGAATAATCCCCGAAGATAAGTATACGTGCACCTTGAAAGGTGAGTGGATCTTTCCGATTACGGTAAGCATGGAGGCTGTCCTCTTTAGCCACAAAATCCAAGTATCGCATTATCACTTGTTGGGGTCCGTCAGTATTGCCAGTGTGTGATTCAGATGCAGGCGGTTTAGGCAGGCCCACTCTGTGTGCACGTTTCACCCGTTTGAGCCCTGATAAGCCCATGGCCTGTGGCAAATCGCACTCACACAATTTTCTGAGGGCTTTTACCGATATGGTCTCTGGCAGGCCGACCAATATCAAATTATTTCGGCGGGAACTATTCTCAAGATCCTCTCTGCGCTCATAGAGCTGTCGAACAGTCTGATGCAAATTACTGGTCTGGGACAACACCGCAACCAACTCATCCTCATTATTAGAGATCCTCTGCTCAGCTTCATTTAAGCGGCCCTCGTGTTGAGTAATACTCTCTTGTAAGCGATTCAGGGTGGATTGCACTGTCGTCACCAGAGTACTGGATAAATCCGGAGCAATGAGGTCGGCCACTGCTTTGGCCAATAACTTATAATCCAAAGTGTCCTGTAAAGTGAGAAGTTTTTGGGAGGGAAGCGGAGATGGCGTGTCATTACTGTCCCGTCGATCTTCCAACGGCGCCATCTTGGGCGGCTGTAGCTCCATAGCGTCCTCTCCCATATCCTCAAAATCAGGTTTTTTGCTGCTCCTTAGCAAATAACGCTTCATATAGGTAACTCCAGTCGGTAGTAAGTCAGATCCTCTCCACCACAGCAAAAACTGAGGAGATGTTTGCAGGCAGAGACAGCTTTGTAAGGTCTGGAGGAGCGGTAGCGATGTCACACATGTCTTCACATACCAGCGCCGGGACCGGAATTCTGAACAATCTTTTTAAACTTTGGCCTGTAAAAACTAGTATAGTACCATGTTAGCCAGAAACAATATGCAATGTTAAATACCTATGTGTCAAAAAAGACAAAAGTATTGTAGGTATGATACTTTGATTGGCTAACGAGAAAAATTATAATTTTTCTTATTAGCCAATAAAGGTATCATACCTACAATACTTTTGTCTTTTTTGACACAAAAGTATTTAACATTGCATAAACTTAGGCCTGTAACCATGACAGGGGGCATCCTCTACGTCTAGAGGAAAGGTTCCACAATCATCAATGTAGGGGATTCTTTACTCTTACAGCAGCGTGACTACGGAACTCTCTGGTTGAAAAAACCCCAAAAAACATAATGTCCATAAAGTTCAACCAAGGGATTAAAGGAAGGGAAGGGGTAAGGGTAAACTATAGTACTTTGTTTTACCCCTATTGGTCCAGAGGAAGGTACAACAAAAACACATAAGGCATTAACTAATTTGTCCTAAAAAGTAAAAATTTCCCTCCTGATACCAAGTGGCGATTAGATTGGATCCACAGTCAAACAAGAATTCCATACATTGACATAGGAGCTGACATTTTTTCGTTCTAGGAAATTATCTAAGCCTTTTTTAACGCCATCTACTGTCCCTGCTGTGACCACCTCCTGTTGTAGGCTATTCCACAGATTCACAGTAAAGAAGGCTTGATGTCAATGGAGCTTGAACCTTTTTTTCTCCAGACGGAGGGACTTCCCCCTTGTTTTTTGAGGGGATTTTACATGGAACAGGCTTTCACTATATTACTTGTATGGGCCATTCATATGTTTATACAAGTTAATCATGACCCCAGGGGCGTAGGTAAGGGCTCATGGGCCATGGTGCAAAAATTGTGTTGGGCCCCCTACCCCTCCCCAACACCACCAGACCCCTGCACACGCCTATACCCAGACGCTTTGCCTTACAGCCCCCATAGATGCCCCCACAGTATAATGCCCCCTACCTGCTTCCACAGTATACTTCCCCCACACAGCATAATGCTCCCCATAGCTGCCCCCACAATATAATGCTCCCCCCACAGTATATTGCCCCTCATAGCTGCCCCATACAGTATAATGCTCCTAATAGCTGCCCCATACAGTATAATTGTAATGATAGAGGTAGGGAAACGGACAAGTGAGCCCTAATCTACCCGCCACTCTGTCCCTGCCTACTTGCAACGACCCGCCCTAGGCGACGGGGTACAACTGGGCGGCGGTCCCTACGCTCAGTAAGTGCACGAGACAAACAGACAAGGGTAAACAAAGCTAAGGGAAATGGGGCAGTTGCCCACGGCAACACCGTGAGCAACAAGAGTGGTGAACGAGCAGAGTCAAACCAGGAGTGCACGAGGTACCAAACGCAGAGCAGGAGAGTAGTCAGTAAGCCAGGGTCAGTATGGAGCAGGATCAAATAGTCAGAAGCTGTAGCTGGGCCAGGAAACCACACGGGAAGAATCACAAGCAAAGGAGGAACAGGAAAGGCAGGTATAAATAGACAGAGGGCGGGAGCTAGCTCCGTCTGGCCAGGCTGCGATAGGCTCTCCCACTCCTAAGCCTGCCATCCTGAGTGGTGGAAACTGGAGTCAGTCTCAGAGACATAAACTCAGGTGCAGACTGATTACCTATGGGCGTATCCACAGAAGTTGTGCCTGGCAGATCCTTTACAGTACCCCCCTTTTATGAGGGGCCACCGGACCCTTTCTAAGTGGACCTGGTTTATTGGGGAAACGAAGGTGGAACCTCCTGACCAATACCCCAGGTAATCTCTTAAAATCTCATTTATGAAATTCTGGAAGACCGCAGGAGCATTACACAACCCAAAGAGCATGACGAGGTATTCGAAATGACCTTCGGGCGTGTTAAACGCAGTCTTCCACTCATCCCCCTCTTTGATGCGGATAAGATTATACGCCCCCTGTAGATCAAACTTAGAGAACCATTGGGCCCCCTGAACCTGATTAAAGAGATCGGGAATCAAAGGAAGGGGATACTGGTTCCTTACAGTGACCTTATTCAAGTTACGGTAGTCAATGCATGGCCTAAGACCACCATCCTTCTTCCCTACGAAGAAGAAGCCAGCACCTACCGGAGAAGTAGAGGGGCGAATGTAACCCTTGGCCAGGCATCCCTGGATATACTCTCTCATGGCTTTACGTTCGGGACAAGAAAGATTAAATATCCTACCCTTAGGGAGCTTAGCTCCTGGTACCAATTCGATAGCGCAATCGTATTCTCTATGAGGAGGTAACACTTCGGAGGCCTCCTTAGAGAAAACATCAGCGAAGTCCTGAACAAACTCAGGTAGCGTGTTCACCTCCCCAGGGGGAGAAATAGGATTAACAGAAAAACATGACATCAAGCATTCATTACCCCATTTGGTAAGCTCCCCAGTATTCCAGTCAAACGTGGGATTATGCAACTGCAACCACGGAAGGCCTAAAACCAAATCGGACAATAATCCCTGCATCAACAGTACAGAGCACTGCTCCAAATGCATGGAGCCAACAAGGAGTTCAAAAACAGGGGTATGCTGTGTAAAATAACCATTAGCAAGAGGAGTGGAGTCGATACCCACTACCGGGACAGGTTTAGGCAAATCAATTAAAGGCATAGCTAGAGACATGGCAAATTCCACAGACATGATATTAGTAGAAGACCCTGAATCCACGAAGGCACTGCCGGTAGCAGACCTACCCCCAAAAGAGACGTGAAAGGGAAGCAAGATTTTATTACGTTTCATATTTACGGGAAATACCTGTACGCCCAAGTGACCTCCCCGATGATAACTTAGGCGCGGAAGTTTTCCGGCTGCTTTATTCTTACGCCTAGTGCAGGTGTTCACTTGATGCTTGTCATCCCCACAATAGAAGCAGAGACCATTCTTCCTGCGGAGCTCTCTACGTTGTCGGGGGGACACGGAGGCCCCGAGTTGCATGGGTACCTCCGAGTCTTCCGTGGAAGAGCGAAGCAACGGGAACTCGGGAGGCATCATGGCGGAGTCAGAGGGGAAAACACAAAAACGTTCAAGTTGTCGTTCCCGGAGACGTCGGTCAAGTCATACCGCTAAAGCCATAACCTGGTCAAGGGAGTCAGAAGACGGATAGCTAACTAGCAGGTCTTTCAGGGCGTTCGACAGACCCAAGCTAAACTGGCACCTTAAGGCAGGGTCATTCCACCGAGAAGCTACGCACCACTTCCTAAAGTCAGAACAATACTCAACAATACTCAACAGGTCTCTAATAAAGCACTAACATCTTTAACATATTAAAAAAAAAATTGTGATGACACTGTTCCTTTAATGATGGAGTCATTTTTTCAGTCACATTCGTCGCATCTCAAAAGCCGTAACTTTTTATTATTCCCGTAGACATAGCCATGTGAGGGCTTGTTTTTTACGAGAAGAGTTGTATCTTTTAATGGCACCATTGAAGGGTACATATTATTAACTTTTATTACATTTTTTAGGGGTAATTAAAAAAAATAAAAAAAATTGGCCATTCTTTTTTGTATATTAAATTTATGCCGTTCACCGGTTTTAGTTTTTTTTTTGCGTTTTACTACATTTGCACAATAAAAACCTATTTTTTTTTTGTATTTGTGTCGCCATATTACAATAACTTTTTATTTTTCTGCCGATGTAGCTGTATGAGGGCTTATGTCCTGCGGGATGACTTGTAGTTTTTATTGGTACTTGTTTGGGGTACATACGACTTTTGGAAAGCTTGCATTTTTTGGAAGGCAGGATGATCAGAAAAAGGAAATACTAGCATTGTTTGTTTTTATGGCATTAAATGTAGTAGTTTTATAGTTTGGGTCGCTACGAATGAGGTGATACCAATTATGCGTAGCCTTACATTATTTTCATAATAAAGCATTTTGAAGGGAAAAACAGTGGGTTTGTAATTTTTTTTTTTAACTTTATTAATTAATTTACTTTACTATATTTTTTTATTTAGTCCCACTATGGTACTTCACTATGATGGACTTTCATCGCTTTTAGAATAGACTTTAACCACTTAATGACCAGCCTATTTTAGACCTTGATGACCAAGCCATTTTTTATGTTTTTCCATCGTCTCATTCAAAGAGCTATAACTTTTTGTTATTTTTGCATCGATATAGCTATATAAGGTCTTGTGTTTTTTGCGGGACAAGTTGTAATTTTTAATAGCACCATTTTGGGGTACATAGAATTTAATGATTAACTTTTATTAACTTTTTGGGGGGGGGGGGGATAGAAAAAAACCTGCAATTTCGCCACACTTTTTGCGTCCTAAATTTACGCCGTTTACTGTGTGGTATAAATAACACAATAACTTTAGTCAGTGGGTTGTTGCGATTGCAACGATACCAAATTTGTATAGATTTTGTATGTCTTACTACTTTTACACAGTGAAAACTATTTTTTTTTCAAAATTATTTGTTTTTGTGTCTCCATATTTGGAGAGCCATCATTTTTTCGCCAATGCATTTACATGAGGGCTTTTTTTTTGCGGGACGACTTGTAGTTTTTATCGATACCATTTTGGAGTAGATGCGACTTTTTGATCACTTTTTATTTAAGGCTGGATTAAAGAAAACAGCAATTTTTGCATGTTTTTTTATTTTATTTGTTACGACGTTCATCCTGCGGGTTAAACAATGTAATACGTTTATAGTTGGGGTCGTTACAGACGTGGCGATACCAAATGTGTGTAACTTTTTTTACTTTATTTTGTGTTTTAATAATAAAGCAGTTTGTAAAGGGGAAAAGTTTTTTTTTTTTTTTTTTTTCACTTTTTATTAAACTTTTTTTTTCTAGTCCCACTAGGGGACTTCACTATGCGATCGCATTTATAATACACTGCAATACTTCTGTATTACAGTGTATTATACCTGTCTGTGTAAAACAGACAGGCATCTGCTAGGTCAGGCGAGAGGCATGACCTAGCAGGTATTTACTACAGGCAGACCTGGGGGCCTTTATTAGGCCCCCGGCCGCCATCGGAGACACAGACACTCGGCGATCTTATCGCCGTGTGTCAGTGGTATGAGAGGGAGCTCCCTCCCTCTCTCCAAAACAACTCAGATGGGGCGCTCGGTATTGAGCACAGCATCTGAGGGGTTAAATGGGTGAGATCAATACTAATATCAATCTCACACGTTTGAGTAGGGATGCCCCCAGCCCTCCACTACCTCTGGTAGCTGAGAGCAAGGAGATTTGACAGCTCCCTGCTCGGTTTTCTTATTCCGATGCAGCGCCATAAAAAGGCTATTGCATCGGAATAAAGCCCATTAGTGGCCGCCGTAAAAACACTACTTCTGTATTGCAATGTATTATACCTGTCAGTGTAAAACTGACAGGCATTCGATTACACCTCTTGCATACGACCGAGTTTGGGCCATGAAACCGGTCCAGGTCTCAGACAGCTTTCCCAGCCCGATCGCGGTAGAGATTAACGGGACTCCTGCCATCAGACAATTATGATGCTAGGAATCTCTGCCTCCCCACGGAACTGCTGTTCTGTACTGTATAATTTTGTTCCGAACGAAACAGCAGTTCAGTGAGGAGGCATAGACTCCTAGCATCCTAAAGGTCTATGATGCCAGGAGTCCCTTTTACTTCTGCCGCGGTCAGGCTGGGAAACCCGTCTGACACACGAACTGCTTTACACAGCCCAAACTCGTCATGTGCAAGAGGTGTAAGGCCATGCCTCTGCCTAAAAGGCACACAATGATGTTAGCGCTCTCGGCTGCATGAAAACCATCGGCACACCTCTCCATCCGAAACCACTTATATTCCTTGGTCAGTCACTATTGACTGTGCCATCTAAGGAGGTTCAATGGCTGGTATTTGAGGTAACTTCGATTCCCCTAATTCAAGCAGGAGCTCAGCTGTCTTTAGCCATTCTTACACCCACTTTAGCCGGCACGGAACACCCGTTCCGGGCTTATGACAGCGCCGTGAAAAGGCAGTGCTGTTGCAGAAGTACCTTAAAAACTGCGCCTCAATAAATGCCTTCTAGTCCTAGCTTTATAGTGAAACAGTGAGAATCTAATTTCAAGAACAAAGGCCTCACGTATAGCCATATTATGGCTCTGTTTTGTAGGGACCCAATATAGGGAACCCATAGAATAGCATAAAACCTTTTCTATAACTGTATGCTTTAGATTTCGTACCAAGGTTTTTTTTTTTCGGGCTCATTCTGTACAAACATGACAGAAAAACTAATTGGGGCATGCTCCTCGTATTCCGTATGTACGACACACCCCCCAGGAGAATTGTTCTGCGCCACTTGAAGGAAGATTAAATGGTGGAGTCCCATATGGGTCTGTAGAACTCCATGTGCACAAGGCCTAAGGGCCCTTTATGATGTGTGAAGGCTTTATTAAGGAATCAGTTTCAGTTTATGAAAAAAAATAAAAAAAATATAGGAATTAGTTGAAGATGACAAGTCACTTTATTTTTTTGGGAATAAAATAAAATAAAAAAAAATTGCTTTATTTTGCTGAAAATAAGGTTTGTGTGTGACAACTGATATCAACCAACAGGTTCATTGAAGCAATTTCTAGAAAAGGCTACTTGAAATACTTTAAGCAGTTAAAAGAAATGAGACAGGGAATAAAAAAAATTATAATAGATTTTGTAGGTAAAAAAAAAAAAAAAATAAAATAAAAAACAGATAAGGGATTTGATGTAAAAAAATAATTTTAATATTGGATTCTTATGTTATGTATTTAAGAAAAAAAAAAAAGGGAGTAGCATTTGCCTGAACATTTAATTGTATAAGGGAAATGTCCTCTCCGGCTATACAGGTGACCAACCTAGATTGAAAAATTATTCCTGATAATCAGTGAAGAGATTGGCTAAGACTACCTTGATTCGGGTATAAATTAAGATACACTGGAAGTACGTCCTGTGGATTATCACTTATGTAAGCATTAAGGCACAGCAGGTTGCTATGTGAAAACTTAAAATGTATCAAAATAATTGGAAATTATTCAACTTCAGTGAATTACGGACAAAAAAACGTATTACTAGCCAGACTAATAAATCTATTTTTGTGGATGTAAAATAGCTACTAACTAAATTTGCCTTTTTACTATAGGCAACTTAGGGTCTACTTATAAGGGCTGGTAGGTGACTCATTCTGTTAACTACATACTAAGCCTATTTTCAAACAAAACCCACCTTATTCTTCAGCTACACCGAATACAAAATGGAACAATTCTAAAGAAAAAAAAAAAACTTACAAAAAAATGTGGTCTATGTAGTGCTTGCTAACAGTGACTTCCAACATGTTACCTTAAAACGACTTAGAAATAAGAAAATAAATTTATTAAAAATACCAATGGGCTGACCAACTGCATACAATAATCTAAAAAAGTATTGGAAAAAACAAATTTGAAATTCCCAAGTCATTGCTGCAAATCATGTCAAGGACATGCACTAAGAAAAGCAAACATGATATATTAAACGTGTATGCAGTTAGATTTATTTAAATTCCTCTGAGCCAAAAATACTTGCTTCCCCAATATGCACAAATACATTTCAAGCATGTTTCATCTACAACACATTTCTTCTAAACTTCAGTAGTTCTACTGATATTAGGGAGGCCATTACATTGTTCCAGTTCCATTAGGAGGGATAGAAGTAGGGGGGAGGGAAAGAAAATTCACTCACTGCCGCCCTGCAGTAGTGTAAAAGGGACGGAAGAAATGGAAATGAAAGATGCTCTAGATAATAAAAAAAAATATATATGTATAAAATGTAGGAAATCAAGAATATACACAGCCAACTAGACTAATCTAATACAGTTTCTTGCTCTTTTTTAATGGTTGTTAGCATAGAGTGCTCGTTTTCTGGAGATTCCGAGTCCCCACTACTTAACAGGATGGACTTTCCTTCATCTTCAAGAGCAAAGACGTCCGAATTTTGGCCTTGGCACGTATGTTTGACCACCTCATTGGGTGTGGAAAACGTTTTGTCACACAAGTTACACTTATAGCGTTTATTTGTTTGAACTAACATATTGTCCATTTGGCTACCTTCATCAAAGGAACATAGCTCCAGAGTCTGCTTATCCACCACTGTGTAGGTGTCAGAACTCTTTAAACACACATGCCTAGCAGCTTGGTTTGCCCTGCAAAAGCTCTTGTCGCAGGTACTACATTTGAACGGCTTGCCAGTGTGGATGTACATATGCTCCCGCCAATGACTTTTCTGGATAAACTTACGCCCACAAATGGTGCACTCATATTTTCTACGTTTCACTTCTCTTTCTTGATCAGCTTGTTCTAAATTATCTATATCTGCAATATCTGTAGGAGGGGGTGTCTCAGCCTGCTGTTGCCCATCAATGAGTGGGGAATCGGAGATTTGAGGCATATCGCTGTCACTGATTATGCCAGTCTCAGCAGCTTCCATAGATTCTTTTCCCATCTCTGACCCATTGTTGCAGAAGGAAGGGGAGAGGCTAGTTTCTGTCTGCCCAGTAGAAGTGCTAAATGGAATGCCAGTGTGAAGCTGGAGGTGCTCACGCAAACTGCTCCTCAAGTTAAAGCGTCTACCACACAAATGACAAGCATAATACTTGGGAAAACTTCCATTCCTCTTCATGATGCTTGGCTTCACATGAGCAATTGTTAGGGATGAGTTTTGTTCTTCACTTGGCGACTCTTCCATACTGTTTTCCTCCTCCAGAGTAGGAGCTGCAGGATGGATGGAAGACGTTGGTTCTGGGGACATAGGCGGATGTACAGGCTCAGAGAAGGTTAAATTTGTCCGATTTGCTGCAGGCAGTGATGATGGGAGCTGAGATAGCTGCACATTATCTGAGGCTGTATCCTGATTCATCCTGGTCGTCTGTGGTCGAGTCTCTCGGTTATTTTTCTCAGATGCAGGGGCAACTTTTGCTGGAGGCCTTATCTGATGATCTGCTATCTGAATCCCATAAAGAGAGGACGCAAGAGGGAAAACTTGATCGGGGTGAGAAAACCCACCATGACTTGCAAGACTGGCCTCCTGAATGAGTGGAAAGGCATGTAAAAATTTTATGCCTTGTTCAAGGCGTACAGGATCAATGAGTTGAGGTGCCATCTTTCCGGTATACATCAGGTGTAAGAGATAACTGAAAATATCCGGCTGGATGTCTGTTGATTTCAAGCGAACACATTCACTGTAGGAAAAAAGGAAGAAAAAAAAAAAAACTAATAAGGATGTGGAAAAGTTAACCCTAAAGCAAAAACATAAATAAAAGAGCTAAAAAAGTAATAAATTTTAGATCTCTAAATGATTCATATTAATAGTAACACTATTGTAACAATATAACATCTGGACACCTGGCACAAGCAGCTCCAGCTGATGGCCTTTTCTCTAGACCTTGTAACATCTGTACAAAAAGTGTCTGACTTTCAAGCGTATGTCCAGTTGTAGTCATTTGGTTCATGCCTGTTAGCTGCATCGATTGATGGGAGTTTTGCAGTTGTTTCCTGAAAGGGGTTGCCCAGTTCAAACAGCTCTCCCAACAACGAGCTGATGTGACAGGTCCATTCATTTGAATGGGCACCCTGCAATACTACAATGTGAGGCTGATCCCAGCTTACTTTAGACAAAAAGGGCATGCTTTTAAAAAGTAGCTGTCCTTTTTGGGACAACGCCTTTAAAGGAGTTCTCTGGTACTAAAAGATTGACGATCTATTCTATCCCCTATTTAAATCCCAGAAAAAGTTCATTGTTTCTCGTATTGAAATATTTTACCATGTTGGTATGAGATATTTACTATGGACATAGAAATGAGACTTATTCTCTAGCTTTTGAAACATTATACGAAAGATTTGTAAAATCTAGTGCTAGAGAAAACAACTTCAAGGTAGGAAAATACTATTTTAGTAGCCTTTATAGATCTTTCCCAAAGAGTGCAGGAATTCTGTCTGATCCTTGAAGATTTGTTGCAACGACTATTTTGAATTATGAAAAAAAAAATCTCCTGTATGCCAAAGCAACATGCAGGGGACACCTTTCTTTCTACATAGTGTACAATGGTAAAAGACAGACTAACTCATTTTTACCTTGTCTGGTGCACAAAGAGCATCTTGAAATAGTTGGAAAAAGATGCAAGGACTGATTTGTGTGCCTTAAAGTAGACGTCACCAATGGCAACAGTGCAGTCGCACAAAAATCCAAATTCTCTTTGGGCATTTAACTGCTGCAGAAGTATAAGTCCATGGTTGGCCAAATCCATCTTGTTAAAGGAACCTGCAATAAATAAAATATGAAAGAACTTGTTATGCAAGAAAAAAAATGGTGTACTTCTAATTAAAGGGGTTTTCAGAGATAAAACAAGTTTATTAGTAAAGGCATACATGTATGTAGTCTTATCAAAAGAAATAACTTAAAGGGGCTCGCCTATCTCAAAATGTGATGGCATATCGTTCAGACTGCTCGGAACCCCGCCTGTCACTCACTGGGCAGGGAACTACAACACAGCTCGGTGCAAGTGAATGGGGTGGTGCTGCAGTTCCCCACACAGCCGTGGCTGGTGTGCAGGATATAGCAGGGGACGCAGTGCTAAAACATTGATGTGGTCCTTTCATTTTCAGGATCATGGGAGTCCAGCGATATGCCTTAACTTTCTGACAGCAGAAAAAAAGAACCTTTGGCTGTCAGGTGTTTTTGAACCTCTGGTAGCCAAGACAATTTTTACCCTTTTGACACCTACAAATTAAAACCTAAAATTAGAACAAATATCATACTTCGTCTGCGTTCACATCTGCGTCGCCTTCATGGGTTCCATCATATTTCCGCCAAGGGAACCCATAGGTTTCCGTTTGCGTCACCATTTATTTCAATGGTGACGGATTAGTTGCAAATGGTTTCCGTTTGTCACCGTTGTGTAAGGGTTCCATTGTTTTGACGGAATGAATAGCACAGTCTACTTTGGTATTGATTACGTCAAAACAGAACCCCTTACACAACAGTGACAAACGGAAAGCATTTGCACTGGATCCGTCGACATTGAAATCAATGGTTTTCGTTCATGGGCTCCCCTGACTGAAAGATCCGATGAAACCTGTGAACGGAGCCCCAACACAGATGTGAACGAAGCCGAAGCGCCCATACCTATACATTTCTTTAAAAGTAGACACCTGGCACACTGTCAAAACGTCACTCAGCATTTTTTGTGTCAAACATGTAATTTTTCATAAAGAATGAAAAAAAATAACAACATTTTTTTTATATTTGAAGCTTTTAGTGTGACCCAAGCAGAAAATTAAATGCACCGCACATCCAAAAAAATTCTTCTGTGTGCGAGACCCATAACTATTTTTTGTCTATGAAGCAGTGTCAGTCCAGATTGACACGAACGAGTGCAAACTCGGACGTGAATAAAAGGGCGTTTTTGACGTCCAAGTTGCACCCATGCGGGTCCCGTTTTCACGGATCCCCATAGACTTGAGTCTATTGAGGAATGCCTGAAAACTGAAGAAAATAGGACATGTTCTATTTTTTTTTTTACACAGACGTATTCTACGGTCGTCTGAATTTGGCCTTAGGGTTTGTTTTTATGCAGGGCAAACGGTTTTTATTTTTATTTTTTTTTAACAACACTTTTTTTTTGTCCATTATTCTAAATATTAACGGCTTGGATGCCACTGCATCGTTAAACGTCCGAAAATGGCGTTCTCTGATCCCGGACATTATAGTGAGGGGTCATCTGTAACATACTGCCAAAACCTGCTGAGTACAGAGCGAGCGGATCCTGTTCCATACTTCCCCTTGGCATGCATGACATACAGTTATGTCACATGTTGCCAAGGGCTTAAAGGAACAATCAGGGTAAATCCGATGCACAGGGATTCGAAGAGTACTTAGGAGTAACACTAACAATTTTTCCTGGATTCCCTTCCCTTTATGGCCAGGCCTAAAAAGGGTCCTAATGACCAGCTACATTTTTTCGTTTTTGCCTCTTGGCATTTCAACAGCCATAACTTTTTCATTGACACGGCTGTGTAATGGCACATTCAGACGTGGCGGAATTGCTGTTGAATTCCGCAGCAGACGTTTTTTACATTTGTTTCTATACATTTTTAGGAAACTTAGTTCAGACGTTGCGGAAAATAACTGTGCGGAATTTAGGCTGCGGTGCAGAATTTTCCCTCCTGTATGCGAATAAGTTACACTGCGTCACTAGGACACATAGTGTGTCCTAACAGCAGGTTTACTGAGAAGACAGCTCTGGGGTCCTTTATCGGTCCCCAGGGGTGACTGCAGAGGGTTCCATCAGTCTCCGATTGAGTCACCAGGTAAAAGTCACAGACTGCAGAGACTAAAGTGTGGTACTACTATCGTACTCAAGAGGCTTCCCTAAGAGCAGGAGTTCGTAACAGCCCCTGCTAGAGAACGAGCGCTCACTAGCCTCTTCTACAGTGATACCAAAAGAACAATACAGATCATTTTGTGCTGACACACGGCCATGTTACAATAGCTGGAATGTGTAAACGAGTCTCAATTAAAGGGGTGTTCCCAGAAAATACATTTTGACCTATCTACATGATATGTATGATCGGTGGGGGTCAAATGGCATTTCTGAGAAGCACATTTAGGCAATTTCCACAGCAGGCACACACTAAAGTTGACCATACACTTTAGATGACAGTAGGCAAACCCGGCCTTAAAGAGGATCTGTCACTAGTTTGTTAATTCCCTATCTCCTAACTAATCTAATAGGCGCTATGATGCTGATAACTACAGTGTAAATTGTGTTTCAAAACTTTTATTATATGGAAAGTTATGAGCCGTTTTCTAAATATGGTAATGTGGTTCTAATAGCCGAATAGGCGGGGACGCTTCACTCTGGGCGGTGTAATGTTTTCTGTATGACGCTGTCCAATCAACGTCATACAGTTCTCCTGTATCCCTTTTGCGAATTCTATCCCTGTAGTTCTATAGAAATACGCAGCGAAACCCACAGCATGAAAATGCCACGTGTTCCGCAGCAAAACTTAAAAACCGCACCGAAAAACACATCAAAAAGTTTTCCCTGCGAATTTCTTGCGGTTTTGCAGTGTATTTTCCGCAGCAAAATACGCAACACGTGCACGTAGCCTAAAGAGGCTCGGTCACCGGTTTATTAATTCCCTATCTCCTAACTAGTCTAATAGGCGCTTTGCCTCTGATAACTACAGTGTGATTTGTTTAAAAATTGTTTATCATTTTAAAAGTTATGAAAATTTTTCTAAATATGCTAATTTGGCAATAACAGCCAAATAGGAGGTGACTCCTTTTCACTGGGCGGTGTAATGTTTTCTGTATGACGCTGTCCAATCAGCATACAGCTTCTCCCCCTTCCCTGCCCAGCAACACAGCATGATATATATATATACAGCCTCCATTCCTGACTGTGTATTCAACTGGTGATATCTCCGGTTGTGTCACAGCTAGATTAGAAAGATTAGCATGTGTCATATGAAAGATTAGAATCTCCTCTTTCATAGGACACCAGAACCGCTGTTCTAGGTGGTCCACAGCCGGAGATATGGCGGTTTGACGTGATCCCCCTTCCCTCCAGCCTCAGTCCAGAATCGCTGCGGTTACCTCCCACTTGTCTAATAAAGGCTCATTTACATATTTAGAAAAAAGCTCATAACTTTTAAAATAACAAATGTTTTGGGACACAACTTTCACTATCATTATCAGTGTGACAGTGTATCAGTGTGACCGCGCCTATTAGATTAGCTAGGAGATAGGGCATTACTAAACTAGTCACAGAGTCTCTAAGTGAATGGGCAGTTCAAGGCTGGATTTACACATCGTGTATTTGTTGCTGAATTCTAACCAAAATTTTGCAACAAAGTAAAGTAACGGACAGCCTTAGGGCCTGTTCACATCAGCGTCAACCTTACGTTAATGGGATCCACTATACCTTTCCGTCGGAGGAACCCATGAACGGAAGGGTGACGCTGACTTGACGAAAACATGCACATAAAAAATAAATAAGCACATGTGTATAAAAAACAGAAACGTGAATAAAACCCATTTCAAATGATTGCCACCAGTTTTTCAATGAAAAAAAATATGGATCTGATATATGGGAGCGTGAATGTGCCCTTAAAATGAACATGATGTGAAATTGCGAACTGTCAAATATGTAAAGTATCGTTTAACTAAAGCAAAAACCTTCGTAGGCAACTTTCATTGCCAGTTGTTACCTGGTAGGTGCAATGGCTATCTGGCCTATATAAAACATTAACCGTGACTAAGGGCTCATTCAGACAAGCGTAAAACTCGTCCGTGTGCTGTGCGTGAAATCGCGCACCGAACACGGCCCCATTGATTTCAATGGGGCCATTCACACATGCAGGAGTTTTCACGCAGCGGATGTCTGTTGCGTAAAACTCATTGCATGTCCTATATTGGTGCGTTTTTCACGCACCTGTTGCCCATTGAGGTCAATTGGTGCGTGAAAACCATGCACAGCAAACGCTTGCACATACGTGTGCGGTGCGTGATTTGCACATCAATTAAAATTAAAAAATATAATAATTAACTAAATAAGTGCTTTGCGAGCCCGTGAATAACACATGCCACTCGCAAAGCACTCTGATGCATAACGGACTAGTTTCATGCGTGTCAACCTGATACGCTCGTGTGAATGTAGCCTAAGAGAAACATTATGAAAGTATATCAGAACTTGTGATAAATTTGTGGCCTGTGTATATAATTTCCTCCACAGAATATTTCCTGTAACCCAGTCACACAGCTATCAGCCCTTTAATGGACTGGGGGGGGGGGGGGGGGTCCGTTGCGTGAAACTCATTGCATGTCCTATATTGGTGCGTTTTTGCAGTTGTCGCCCATCGAAGCCACGGACGACATCCATGTGCTGTCCGTGTTTCACGCGTCAGTTGCTGAGAAATGCAGAGAAATAAAATAAAAAAGGGCTTTCACGGACATGAAAAACTGATGCCACACGCAAAGCGCACTGATGCCATACGTTGCGTACGAAACTGGACGAGCCGTAAGGGGTGTGCACACCGACATGAAAAGCAGGAAATATGCTGTTTTTTTGAGAACGCAAATCGGACACGCTCGGGTGAATCTACGTAGCCTAAGAGCTCATTCAGACGAGCGCGTGTTTGATGGGCGTTAAGACAACGGCCGTCACACGGACTCACGTATGTCAATGGGGCCATTCACACGACCATTGTTTCAACGAAGTGTGTAAAGGGTCCATGAAAAAATAGAACATGTCCTATTTTACTGCGTGTCAAGCATCCGTCCATAGACGCCAATCCATGGGGTATCAGTGACAACGCGTCCCCCACGGGTGCACCTCGGACATGAAAAACATTTGTTTTAACGTCCCCGGTTGCCGACGCTCTTCTGAATGTAGCCTAAGGGTTAGATCAGTGGGGGTCCAATCACTACGCCCTTTACACATCTCAAGAACAGAGAACCCAAATTCTCCAGTCACCACCTACAGCAAAGCGCTGCATTAAACGGCGGTCAAGCATATGTGCGGCTGCTCCATACAACTCCAGGGAAGGGGCAGCCAAACGCTGTCACTCGGCTATTTCCGTACCTCCCTCAGACATGTGCATATGCTTGGCAAACACACAGCTCATGAGCCGCCGGTCCCTGCTGTGACCTGACACTGTTCTCATTATTCAGTTTTGACATTTCGCCTGGTGTCACGTGACTGGCCGCAGCAGTGACGTCACTATACACGACTCGTCACAGGCTGCAGTAATGTGGCCATTCAACACCAGATGGCAGGAGATCATGGGGCCCAGAAGGGCAGAAAAAGGCAACGAATTTTTAAATACATAAGAAGTTGTTTATTTCTCCTCCAAGTGAAGTTGTTTTAGGGATCAGGTGACCTTATTCAGACACGTCCATTGGTGCCTTTATTTGGAGTAGCTGCAGATTTCTGTGTTTATTTTAACAACCTTCTTTAGTGTTTAGAAATACATTTTGGCAACACAACAGTCCCACGGACTACAGCTGCCCATAGGCGTTCATTCATTCATCATTGTCTGATTCCCTCCCACGCTGTTGGCATTCGAACTAAGAACCCCGGTGCTAAGGACGGAGCCACTGTTGCCGCTTTGAGGGGGTAATCGGTCAGAGGTAATGTCATTTATGGGTGAATAGTGCGCCTCTCCCCCACTTGCAGTGCTTCCATGCTGTCTGCAGAGTCTCTGCACGATGCTGTAGAATGAAGCGAATACCAGAGAACACGCTGCCCTACCCGACCGGATACGCCGAGTGGTGAGGCCAGAGGCCAGGGGAGGAGCCAGGAGGCGCAGCCACTTCCGCGCAGCTGTGAGGAGGCGAAGACACTGAGGGGGAAGGGGGGAGAATAACATAACGAACAAAGATGGCTCCGGCTTGGGTTGTCGCCTGAGCGGTGGGAGAGTAGGCGGGGTGTGAAGGGGAGGAGGTGGACGAGATGCCTCACAAGTATATGGCGGCGGCAGAACAGAGAGGGGGATGGGAGGGCTATGGCCGCCGCTAACTCTTTGTCCGACCGGACCCCATGCAGCTGACTTCAAGACGATAAAGCTATAAGACGCGGTATACGTTCTAGCCTGGGACGTGTGAGAGCGGTTGCGGACATAAGTACGCATATACCTCCCTGGTACCGACACAACCGAATGTGTGCAGTCGAGGCCCTGCCAGGCCAGCCGGCTCCGTGCGTCACCCTATTAAACTTCCTCCTGTGTGTGTTACTTAGAAGTGGCCAGGCCTGCACGACTCCAGCCCGGGGAACGAGTCCGTATACGTGATGGCGGTGCGGGCCACCAGAACAACGTTACACGTGGTGTCGGCTGTAGCACTTACCTCTGCTGTGCGTGTCGTGCGGATCCCAGAGCCCGTGCTCGGTGCCTCCTCCTCCTCCGGCGTCTTCTCTTCCTCTCCGAGAGGCGGGCGGTAATAGAGGGAAAAAAAACTGTCGGTGCTTTCCTGTCCGGTTACGTTAAGGTCACATGACCGGCAGCGGGGGGCAGTCGTGCAGTGAAGCTTGTACAGCTCTCCCGCCGGGAGTATGAGGCGAGAGTCCCCCTCCCCCTCCTTCTTTCCCTGCGCTGTGTGTGTGTAATGTCTCGTTTCCTCTGGCGAGGGAGGCACAGCACGGCCCCGCCACCGCCGCCATCTCGGTCTCCTCCCGCCGAGCCTCATGTTTCAGGCCGCTGCAGAGGAGAGTGTAGTACACACAGCAGCCGCTCATGGTGTTTTCTTTATTGGCCTGTGACAAGAGTTTCATGGCTGAATGTGGCCAACCACAACCAGGGTCACGTCAAAAAAAATAATTGTCGAATAATAAAGACAACCAATACGATAATGGCAGGCAGCTCCAAGAGCGCGGTATATCAGACAGCCCAGCAATATACAGTCACATTGTCATATGGGCTCCCACGTGTTCTGAGGGACAGGTACACCGCGCACAACAACCTCCTCACTGCCGGGACACCGCCACTTATCACATGGAAACCTAATATCGGGCATTTTGTGACTAAATACAATTCTACCCGTGATAAATATTGTGTGTGGTTTTATTAGGTGATGTAATTCTCACCTCTGGAAACCGTTTAACATATAGAATATATAATCTATATCCAATGTTGAGTGCCTAAATACACATTGTGATAACAGTAACTATGAAATACAACGCTGACACTGTCATACAGCTGCATCTGTCACTCATAAACCACCATTGTAAAAATAAAAAAAATATACCACACAGTATATCTTTTTTTAATGTGTGGCGCGCAACTGAATAGTAAAACGGTGAACAAAATGGTTTACTGACTTCCACCAGCGAGCTATGGAGATATAAGTCCAGTTCAGTAGAACTGCACGAGGTCCAGGAATAGCAGCCATAAGATGCTGGAGTTTGGCTTCAATACGGCTTTCCAAAACCAGACTGTCATTATTTTGCATCCGTATTTGTAAAGCCCAAACCAGGAGTGGATGTAAAACACGGACGAGGCGTAAATCTTTCCATTACACCTTTTCTGTGCAGGTTCCGCTCCTGGTTTTGGCTTAGGCCTCATTCACACGGCAGGGTTTCCCGGCCGGGTGCCGGCCGTTCATAAATCGGCCGGCACCCGGCTGCATTAGGAATGATAGACCCCTAATGGGGCTATTCACACGACCGATTTTTTGACGGCCGGGAAATCCGGCCGTCAAAAAATAGGACATGCTCTATCTTTGCCCGGGCACCCGGCCGCCCGGCTCCCATAGAAGTCTATGGGGCCGGGTATTACACGGCCATCACCGGAATGTGTTCCGAGTGATGGCCGGGTTTCCCGGCGGTTGCGCTCTATCTCCTCCTCCTCACAGCGCAGAGTGCATGTGAGGAGGAGGAGTTGATGCCATTCTGACGAATGGCATCGCTGTACACTGTGTTGCAGGGCCGGGGTGTACATCAGGTGGAGGGAGCGCTGCGCTGGCTCCCTTCCCCTGCTTGTTAAAAGCACCCTGGCTCGGCGACACCTTCGATGGCGCCGCTAGTAGCAGCAGCTGCTGCCGCTGCGGCTGCTACTACTGCAGCGACGCCACTATAGCAGAGCAGGGAGGTATCTCCCCGCTCTGCTATGTGCTAGCCGCACTTTAGCTCCTTAAAGGAGCGGAATCCCCGTGTTTTCGGGGATTCCGCTCCTGGACAGAGCGCTTGATGTCTCTGTCCATATCTGGGCAGTGACATCAGGGGAAACTCCTGAAGCGGAATCCCCGAACACATGGGGATTCCCCTTCAGGAGCTGCCGCTGATGTCACTGTCCGGATCTGCCCGGCCCGGCACGGATGCATAACTTTATGCAAACCGGCCGGGCAAAATGGCCGATTTTACCGGCCGATACTCGGGCTCGGGAACGACCCGGTCGTGTGAATCCCGCCTTACAAATAATAAACCAAAATACTGACCTAAATGGAGCTGTGAAAGAGGCCTCAGTGAGGAAGAATCCGCAGGACCATCTCACATTTTGCTGCAGACTTCCATGGGTATTTGGCAGCAGAACAGCGCCTGGTGCAGACTTGTATATTTACAGCATGCTTTTGAATGGGTCTTTGTTAAAAATCCTATCAATTTACTCCCTAGTGTAGTTTTGATGCAGATTCCAAACCACCATGTGTGCACAAGGCCTTATAATCCAAAGTCACATTCAAAATTCTGGTCATCACTCCAAGCAATCTTGTATGCGGCAGATTGAAAAGCGTGAAATCCGTGACTAAAATTTGGAATACATACACCACATATAGTTGTGGATCCATTTTGTAAAGCCAAAACCAGTTTCCATTAAATTTTTTTCAGGTTTCAACTTTAAAAAATACTGATCAAATGCATAAGGCTATGTTCACACTGAGTATTTTGGGGGAGGAATATCTGCCTCAAAATTCCGTTTGGAACTTTGAGGCAGATTTTCCTCTCCCTGCACGCCGATTTTCGCGCCGTTTTTCGCCCCCGGCCATTGAGCGCCGCGGGCATAAAACAGCGCGAAATACATTTTCTCTGCCTCCCATTGAAGTCAATGGGAGGTCAGAGGCGGAAGCGCCCGAAGATAGGGCATGTCGCTTCTTTTTCCCGCGAGGCAGTTTTACTACTCGCGGGAAAAACGCCGACGCCTCCCATTGAAATCAATGGTAGGCGTTCTCGGGCCGTTTTTGCCGAGATTTGCGACGCGGTTTCCGCGTCAAAAAACTCGGCAAAATACTCCGTGTGAACATAGCCTTAGTGTGAATGTGGCCATAGGCTGGGTTCACACTGAGTTTTTAACAGGCGGAAAATCTGCCTCAAAATTCCGTTTAGAATTTTGAGGCAGATTTTGCTCTGCCTGCATGCCGATTTTCACTGTGTATTTTGCCCGCGGCCATTGAGCGTCACTGGCGAAATACGCTTTCTCCGCCTCCTATTGATGTCAATGGGAGGCATTTTCGGCCGTTTTTTGGCGCATTTTCCGACGTGGTTTCCGCGTAAAAAAAAAGCTCATAAAAAAGCTCTGTGTGAACTCCCCCTAAATATTAGGGCTCATTCAGAAGAGCGTAATTCTCGTCTGTGTGCTGTGCGTTGAAATAAGTGACAGCACACGGACCCATTAATTTCAATGGGGCTATTCAGACATACGTGAGTTTTCACGCAGCAAGTGTCCGCTGTGTGAAACTCACTGCATGTCCTATTTTGGTACGTTTTTGGGCACCTAGTCGCCCACTGAAGTCTATGGGTATGTGAAAACCACGGACATCACATGGATGACATCACGCATCAGTTACATAGAAAAGCAGAGAAATAAATTTTTTTTTAAAAAAAGGTGATTGCACGGACATAAAAAAGGCAAATCACACTGATGCCAATATCCAATGCACATTGACAAGAAATGTAGGAAAGTGCTGCATTTTTTACGTGCACAAATTGGACACGCTCATCTGAATGTAGCCTTAGGCCTCATGCACGCGACCATAGCCATGGGCATGGCCGTGATTTTCTGGTCGGCCGGGGGTGGAGTGTCACCTGCAAACCGCTTTCACATCGTGGGCCGTGCACATGGCCGTGGCCATTATTTGCTATGAGCCTGGACCGCAGAACACGGCCGTAATAAGACTTGCCCGTTCTTTCTGCGGGCCAGGCTCCTGGAAACCACAGTCGTGTGCATGGCCCCATAGGAATGAATTTGGCCGCAATTCTGTGGATTTTCGGGGGAATTGCGACCGCAAAAGCACGTTCGTGTGCATGGGGCCTTAGACTGCAGCAGGACGTGCACACAGCGAGTGGCCTGTGGATTTTGTTACATGCAAGTTTTTCCACAGTCTTCCCACATTTCGTAGCAATGAGGCAAAACCACATCAAAGTTTTTACAGGAAAAAAATCATTCAAATTTGATCAAATTAAAACACATTAGGGGGAATTTATTAACGGCCTTATGCCACTTTTGTTAAAATTCCATCCTTTTTGCTGCTACTGATTTCCGCTGTCGATTTTCCACCCACAAATCCGGACGGAAAATCTGCAGCAATTCCACTACATGTGAACATAGCCTTAGATTCAGTCCATCAGATTCTGTATGTGTGAAGGTATTCTCTCCTAGAGGCATCGCTGTGATTCCGCTGCAAAAATCACAACACTTGGCTTTCTGTTGTGGGTTGAATTCAACGGGGAAAACCTGCAACAGAAAAGCAACGAAAATGCAGCATAAGCTCTTTGGCATTAACTCAACTCGCCGTTTTTGGAGGAAGAGAAATGCTGCCTATGACCCAAAGAACCTGGTCCCCACTGTCAAGCATGGAGGTGGAAACATTATGTTTTGGGGGTGTTTCTCTGCTAAGGGCACAGGACTACTGCACCGCATCAATGGGAGAATGGATGGAGCCATGCACCGTCAAATCCTGAGTGACAACCTCCTTCCCTCCACCAGGACATTAAAAATGGCTCGTGGCTGGGTCTTCCAGCACGACAATTACCCGAAACATACAGCCAAGGCAACAAAGGAGTGGCTCAAAAAGAAGCACATTAAGGTCATGGAGTGGCCTAGCCAGTCTCCAGACCTTAATCCCATTGAAAACTTATGGAGGGAGCTGAAGATCCGAGTTGCCAAGCGACAGCCTCGAAATCTTAATGATTTACAGATGATCTGCAAAGAGGAGTGGGCCAAAATTCCATCTAACATGTGTGCAAACCTCATCATCAACTACCGTATATGGCGGCGTATAAGACGACTGGGCGTATAAGACGACCCCCAACTTTTACCCTTAAAATATAGAATTTAAGATATACTCACCATTTCGTGCAGGAGCGCTTCACTATGGCCATCGGCGGCGGCGGCAGGACTCTCTGTCTCTTTGAACTCGCGCATGCGCAGATAGGCTGCTTCATCGCGTGAGATCTGAGAGGCAGGGAATGAGAGGAAAGGGCGGGCCAGAGGATCTTACAGAGATGTTCCCTGGCGGCTAATACCGGCTTCCCTCAGATCCGTGGCGGATTCCGTGCATCCCGGGAGCCTGTGTACCGGACTGCAGGCTCACAAGGTAACACACACCCTGTGTGTAGACAATATGTAGACTAGGGATGTCACGATACCAGAATTTGGACTTCGATACCGATACTTCGTTTAGTATTGCGATTTCGATACCAATTTCGATACTTTTGGCAACAGTAATAAAAAAAAAATTCTTCCGTTTTCTGATGTGAGGCGCGACGTGTGATGAATTTTGAACGCGCCTCACATTAATAGTAATTAATCCCATCATGTTTCTCAGTCATATTGGGTTAATGTGCGAGGTATATGATGGGGTTAATTACTATTAATGTGAGGAACATGGAGGGTAAATTCATCGCACCTCGCGCCTCACAATAAGTGAATGAAAGCCGTGTTTATTTCATTTTTTTACAGCGTACACATCATAAATGATGCAAAAACATTGCTGTCCGCGCCATTACTGAATGTGTGTATTTTATGTATTGAGACTTATTTTAATGTTTATTGTAAAAAAGGTGAAGGTGTATTTTTTTTTAAATTTAACAATACTTTGTTTTTACTTTATTTTTAAACTTTAATGTACTGACATATATCAGATATGTGCCAGTACATTAACCTGTGGACGGATAATACACAGGCAGTTGTTAGGACATACTTGGGTATGTCCTAACAACATGAAATATGGTAAGACAGCCCTGGGGTCCGTCAATAGACCCTGGGCTGTCTGCCCATATATGGTATGGCCCTCGATCGCGTCACAGGAATTCCCTGTGACGTGATCCAGGGGCATCCCCCTTTCTCACTTTCCCCTGAATTCTGCAGTCAGCTGTGATCGCAGCATTCAGGGGAATAACGGCGGAGATGAGCGGTTTCTCTGATATCCGCCGTTATAGAGCGGGGCTGCGGCTGTGTAATACAGCCATTGCCCCGCTCCTGACAGGAAGTGCGCGCGCGGTCAGCATGAGGTGATGCGGCCGGCGCTGCACTAATGAGCGGCAGTTCAGGCACTGAAGACAGAACATGGGGGTGTTTTGTAGCGCGCCCACCATGTTCTGTCTCCAGTGCCGCCGCTCATTAGTGCAGCGCTGGCCGCATTGCATCATCCTGACCCCGCGAACTTATCATGACACAGGAGCGGGGCTGTGGCTGAATTACACAGCCGCAGCCGCGCTCCCATACATTCATGTGTTACTATACTGAGCTGTGCGGCTGCGCAGCTCAGTATCGAAATACAGGAAATAGCGGTATCGAACCGTTTAGGGATGCACAGTATCGAAACAGTATCGAAGTTTCGATGCACCGTGCATCCCTAATGTAGACAATATCCGGCATATAAGACGACCCCACACTTGACATTTTTTTAAGGGTGTAAAAAGTCGTCTTGTACGCCGATATATACGGTACTAAAAATGTCTGACTGCTGTGCGTGCCAACAAGGGTTTTGCCACCAAGTATTAAGTCTTGTTTGCCAAAGGGATCAAATACTTATTTCTCTGTGCATAATGCAAATAAATATATATAATTTTGACAATGTGATTTTCTTTTTTTTTTTTTATATATAATCTATCTCTCACTGGTAAAATTAACCTAGCCTAAAAATTCTAGACTGTTCATGTCTTTGACAGTGGGCAAACTTACAAAATCAGCAAGGGATCAAATACTTATTTCCTCCACTGTACAAGTCTGATGTAGGACACACGAGTGGGGAGAACATAGTCTGATCTAAACATACAAGTCTGATGTAGGACACACGAGTGGGGAGAACATAGTCTGATCTAAACATACAAGTCTGATGTAGGACACACGAGTGGGGAGAACATAGTCTGATCTAAACATACAAGTCTGATGTAGGACACACGAGTGGGGAGAACATAGTCTGATCTAAACATACAAGTCTGATGTAGGACACACGAGTGGGGAGAACATAGTCTGATCTAAACATACAAGTCTGATGTAGGACACACGAGTGGGGAGAACATAGTCTGATCTAAACACGCAGGCTACAGAACCATCATTAGTGGACAGGGGTGAGTGGCCTTCCCCTTTTACATCGCAGACAACATTCCAAAACGTTAGATTTTTTTCCTGCCACACTTTTCTCACATTTGCTATTAATGTCTATGTTGTACTGAAATGCTGTCACTCCCATTGTGTGACACCCCTCCTGTTCAGAAGCACAGCCCTGCCCTGTGTGTACACAGGTTGCTATGCAGCCATGTCTCCTGGTAACATTTGTACTTTAATGGTGTAGGTAGCTGGCACCACAGTTCTGCTATTGAGCAGCCAGGAAAGAGATCCAGGCAATATTCTTACTCCATTTCTCTGAAACTCGTGTCCCAGTCCCTTGAGGATGAGTAACAGCAGTCTGAGCAATAACAGTGATGTCGCCTCTCCATCCAGCGTCCCCAGAGCTGAAACAGCCTATGGAAGCAAACGTATTGATGTGAATAGCAATGCAGCCTTTCGCTCGCTGTCTCCAACACTGTCTCGAGGTGATACTGAGGTACCCCTAAAATGTATATTTTCTATATCTAAAGCTGTTTTATATATTGTGTTCACACTGCGGCTAACAATATTCTTCTCATTCTCTGCCAGAACAGTTGTATATAACAATGTTTATAAAGTAGCCTGCAGGGATGATGATGATGATGCTACACCGCCACACACTTTGTTAGGCTGGATTCACACATCACGTATTTGTTGCAAATTTTGATGCAGATTTTTGAGTCAAAGCAAAGAGTGGACACAGGTGGAAGGAAAAGTGTAATTTCTTCCTTTTATATTCGCTATTTCTTTTGAAACCACTTCTGCCTTTGGCTCAAAAATCGGCATCAAAATCTGCCGACACAAAATAAAAATGTTTGGTGTGTGGACAGGGTGATGGAAAAATTACAGTTTGAGCTAGGATTAGATTAAAGAGAAACTACAATAAACTAATTGTACTTATTCATTCTGACATTTTTCAGGTTCTCTAAATCATTTTTTTGTGACCCCTCTTTGCTAAGCTGTAGTCTGAATATGTTCGGGCTGTTACTTAGCAACAGAGGCTGTGGCCACCAGGTGACACACCAAATCTCTATTTGTGGTTTTCTCTTTTCTTTTTTTTCTTTAACCCCTTCACGCTGCAGCCATTTTTCAGATTTTCACTTTCATTTTTTTCTCCCCACCTACTAAAAGCCATAACTTTTTTTTCTTTTTCCATCAATATAGCCGTATGGGGGCTTGTTTTTTGCGGGACGAGTTGTAGATTTTTACGGCACCATTTATTGTACCATATAATGTAGTGGAAAACTGGGGTAAAAATATTTGTAGGGTGGAATAGGAAAACAACTGTGATTACTCCATCTTGTGGGGGGATTGGTATTTACGGCGTTCATCTTGCGGTAAAAACGGCATGTTAACTTTATTATGCGGGTCAATGCGAGTACGACGATACCAAATTTATATAGTTTTGTTATGTTTTACTACTTTTACAAGGAAAAAACTGATAGTTAAAAATAAAATTTGAGTTTTGTCGCCATATTCTGAGAGCCATAACTTTTTTTCCCGTCGATTGGGTGGTATGAGGGCTTACTTTTTGCAGGGCGAGCTGTTTCTATTGGTACTGTTTTGGGTTACATGAGACTTTTTGATCACTTTTTATTATAATTTTTTTTGTGGGAGATGAAGTGACCAAAAATCTGAGATTCTGGCGTTTTAATTTTTTATGGCGTTTATCGTGCGGGCTAAATAGTAAAATATTGTAATAGTTGGGACTTTTATGGACGCATTGATACTAGTTATGTTAAAAATAAATAAATACATTTGAAATTTTTATATATATATATATATATATATATATATATAAAACGTTATTTTACTGTATTTAACTTTTTTTTTTAACCAGCATTGGATCGCTTGCATGATATACTGCAATACTGATATACTGCGATGTATTGCAGTATATCGTTATACTGACACTCCTATGATGCCCTATGATGCAGGGCTTCATAGGAGTCCAAAGATGGCAGACCTGGGGGCCTTCATCAAGCTCCCAGGCTGCCATACCAACTATCCGCACTGGGGGCATTGCAATGTTACAGGGGGCTGGATGTTGGGAAGGGGTTAAACTGAAAATGTTGTCAATATTTGTAGATATTTCTCAACAGTTGTAAACATTTTTTATAGAAACAATCATTTAAATTCTAGCAAAGTACATTACAGTAGGGGGAATTTATAAATGGCTTTACGCCGCTTTTGTGGTGTTGAAAAGCTGCAAATTATCGCGCATGTCATTTACGCAATCATTTGGAGTTTCTCTCGCCACTCTTTAGGCATAGATTTGATTTTTTTTGCGGCCGGACAGTCAAAGATTTGCCATGTTTTACTCCAGCGTAGTTCAGTTTAGGACTGGTTTATGAGACACCAACGTAAGTAAATTTTCCCCATAGCCCTCATAATGGGGTATTTTCTTTGATACCTATTTAGACACAATTATCATTAAAGGCTTTGTACAGTTTGGGGGTTGTTTTTTATACTGATGACCTATCCACAGGAATCGACTACGATATTGTTTCCGTGAAAATAATGGGAGCCTAGCGGACCAGAGGCAGACTGAAACTAACTGAAAGAAAAAAAAATACCATTGAAACCAATGGTAATGCAAATGGAAGCAATAGTTTCCGTTTGGCTTCCTGTTCATCTGTTTCTCTGATAGAAAGGTTGAATGGAACAGATAAACTGAAAGACAACGCTGATGTGAACGGGCCCTAAGAGTCAGTGGAGGAAGCAATGCTCATATCCGGAATCCCCACCCAGCAATAAACCCAGGAAGATTTCATTTTTTTGTTTTCATTTTCTAAGACCTCTATACCGTATTTATACATGGATGCTGAATGACATTTTTTTTTTTCCTTAGGGGCAAGATTATTATAACCCTCCTAGAAGAGATATTGAACACATGGATGAGTCAATAGGAGCCAGGAGTGCTAAGAGGTAAGAGAAATATTGTAAATGGAAAAAAAACATTTACCAAAGTTACTGCAAAATCTTGTGCTTAACATTATAGGTGCATGTGAAAAACCTTAGATTAAAAGTCTGTCCTTCCAGAAAAAAAAGTTTTATATCTATTTAACACCATGCCGCAGAATCACGTACATGCACGTCATAGAATGCAGCCATTAGCGCATTCCGCCGTGCATGTACGTGATGGAGATCGTGCGGGCACATAAGCTGTGACTGACAGCCGGGCTCCTGCTGCAACGGCTAGGATTGGTGAAACCTCCAATCCTGGCCGTTTAACACCTTAAAGCTTCCTCTGTCATCAATCGGGGGCCCGCGAATGCATTCGCCGACCGCCGACGGGTTGCCATGGCAGCTGGGAGCCTAATAAAGGCCCCCAGGCCTGCCCTGGTTGTATGCCTATTAGGCCGTGCCAGAGGCATTGCCTAATAGATTGCCTGTCGGTTTTACACTGACAGGCAATAAGGCTTTGGTATACTAAGTATACCAAATTATTATATAAGACGATCGCATGGTAAAGTCCCCTAGTGGGACTAATAAAAAAAAAAGTAAAACAGTTGAATAAAGTTTATTCAAAATAAAAAAAAGATTACAGTAAAAATTAAAATAAAAACACTTTTTTCCATAAAAAGTGGTTTTATTTACTAGAAGTGCAAAAAAAACACACAACACACACACACACATATATGGTATCGCCGTGATTGTAACGACCCAAGTAATAAAGTTAACTCATTAATTAAACTGCTGGGTGAACTTGGTACAAAAAAAACACACAAAAACAATGGAAAAAATTATTTTTTTTCCATTCCCCCCACCAAAAAGTTAATCAATAAGTCCCATGTATGCCAAAATGATACCAATGAAAACTACATCTCGTCCCGCAAAAAACAAGTCCTCATATGGCGACATGGACGTAAAAAATAAAAAGTTACGGTTCTTGAAAAGCGGCGATGCAAAAGCAAATAATTTTTCTTTAAAAGTGTTTTAATTGTGCAAAAGTAGTAAAACATAATATTTTGTTTTACATATTCGGTATCTCCGTAATCGTACTGACCCATAGAATAACGTTAACATGTTATTTACATTGCATAGCAAACTATGTAAATTTAAAACACGAAAAACAATGCTGGAATAGCTGTTTTTTTTTTTCAATTCTTTCCCTAAAAAAATGAATAAAAGATAAGCGAAATAATATATACACCCAAAAATTGTGCAATTGAAAAATACAACTTATCCTGCAAAAAACAAGCCCTCATGTGGCTATATCAACATACGAATAAAAGAAGTTCTGACTCTTGGAAGGCAGGGAGGAAAAAAAATGAAAAATAATGCTTGTTATAGACGAAATAGACCTGGTCCTTAAGGGGTTAAAGGGAATGTATTGTCAGAAAAATACATATTATTCAAATCAGGTTTTATTATACATATATTTAACATTTTTGGTGGTGCTTTCTTTGTTTTTATTTGACTATCCGCATAAAACAAATCTTTAAATATTCCAGTTTTTACAGTGGCCACTACAGCAGTCACAACAAACCGATATTTCCTGTTCTACGCAGCTTAGGCTTCGTTCACATCTGCGCCAGGGTCCAGTTCCGACGTTCCGTCAGAACGGGACCCTGACTGACACAAACGGAAACCATAGGTTTCCGTTTACATCACCAATGATTTAAATGGTGACGGATCCGGTGCAAATTGTTTCTTCTATCGTTTTGACGGAAGCAATACCGTAGTCGACAACGCTATTGATTCCATCAAAACGACGGAACCCCGGCACAAAAGAGATAAACGGAAACCATTGGCACTGGATCCGTCACCATTGAAACCTATGGTGATGGAAACGGAAACCTATGGTTTCCGTTTGTGTCAGTCAGGGTTCCGTTCTCATGGAAAGCTATATATATATATATATATATATATATATATATATATATATATATATATACAGGCACCGGATGAGGGGAATCATCTCATTATCATTAGGGGGTAGGTGAGGTAATGACAGATCTATTGTATTATTGGAAGTCTAGATAAGGTAGGATAGCAACACTATACACTATACACACAGATAAGGCTCTGTATGCATCTCCCCCGGTCACGGCGGGAGGCGCTGTACTCCATCACTTCCTGAAGACTGTAAAGATCTATGAGAATTCTCTGTCAATTGACTTCTGTTCATTTCAGCTGCCATAAAGCACACACACCCTGCTGTACTGACTACATGTTCCCATGGAAGGTTTTACAACAAAAATAAAAATAGCTACAACATTTAAACATTTTTTAATTTTTTTTCATTTTTGAGATACAGCTTTTGTATGTCCTGTGTACATAGAAGCTGTATCTTGCCATCTAAGCCGAATCCATTAGATTAGCGGGACTGACGGCTTTGGTGAACAATGGTCCCACCTGTCATCAATCATATCTAAATTCATGAATGCACGGATTAGAAGCAGCACATGGAAGCAAAAGATGATTCCATTTAAATCCCCCCCCAATTCTGACCGACCAATCACGGCTTTTTGCTGACAAAATTAATCACTGTGCCACAGGGCATAGGTAAATGGCAGTGATTGGGGCTGTCTAGGACAACACCAATCACTATCATGTATTCATGTGGCGGTGGTGAGACCTCCCCTATCGCCAGGGGCGGATTGGGAGCTTAAAGTGGCCCTGGAAAAATATCTAAAAGTGGCCCCATGTTGTGGGTGGGGTTAGCACAAGTAGGCGGAGTCAGCAAACCGTTCGATCTAGCCACATTGGTGATAGATGTTATAACGCAGCCTTGTCAGCCTTGGGCTTTGTTCACATCTGCATTGAACGCTTTCACACGACAGTATTTCTATTAATATAATGTATGTGCTGATAAAGCTCCCAGGAGATGCATTAAACAGTTTAAAAAACAGATGTCTCTGCTGTCCATCCTCCATAGGCGCCCATGTTAAAAAACAAACAAACAAACACATTTATATTCATTAGGATAGCGCATGCCTTCAAAGTTATTCCACGTAGCAAAAAAATAAC